>NW_026558486.1:0-30000 GCF_026930045.1 Uloborus diversus | reverse complement strand
CACTTGCCCGGTATGCACTGTACCAACTTTGCCAAACATTTCAAATCAAAAATGCTTAGCATTAAATAAATGTCTACTGTACTGGACATCTTATATTAATATTTAAAATGTTAATGGAGAGAACTTTAACATTTTATTCCAAAAATAAATGAATAAATCACAAAATATTAAATTTGAGCCTCGAATTTCGGAAATAGCTTGTAATTTACTTTCTGGAGGATAAGTGTTTTTGGTCCGCTAAAAAACCATTAAATTATGCAAGCAAATATGCTCTAAAATACCTAAAATATGCACTAAAACTTTAAAAATATGCCGTAGTAATTCATCTACATGGATAAAAGTAATTACAATGTCCAGTAAAAATGTTCATTCTCAGTTTTGCTATTAAGGCAAAAAAAAAAAGAAAAAATAAATAAATAAGTAAAATAAAATAAAATAAATAATAATAATCAAATAAATAAATAAATAAATAATAATAATCAAATAAATAAATAAATGAATAATAATAATCAAATAAATAAATAAATAAATAATAATAATCAAATAAATAAATAAATAAATAAATTAAAAATAAATAATATTTTTTTAGAAATTATTTATGTAGAAAATCATAAGCGCAATAACTGATTTTTCTACAAAAATCACCGTTTGATTCTTCTGGGTTTTCTGCAAAATGTCAGCTTTTAATTTTCTTGAAGTTAAAAAAATATCTAAACTCAAATGCAGTAATATTATTTCTTAAAAACATTGCTTTTTTTTTGCATTTACCATTAACGTCAAAAGAAGCTAAATTATGCAATTGCATATGTACATGAATTTGTTAAACGAAACTTTTAATTGCACAACATTGCACATTACTGCGAATTAAAATATTAAAATTAAACGTTGGTATTTCTAATTTAACATTTTAAACACAAAGTTGTTTATTCATTTTTTTACCCACCAGTATCCAACAAGTATCCAACAGTATCCAAAAGAGTTATTTACTCCCCCCCCCTTATTGCACGTATGCCATAGGAAAAGGTCACAAGTAACAGACAAAAGGGTTCAGTAACAGACAGTCATAAGATGGATTTAAATAATGTTACAAATTCTGTAAATAGTGATTATTTTTGTGATTAATTTGTCGTAATCTAGCTAAATTTGGCGTTTATTAAATTATCTTTCATCTAAAATTATTGTAGTAACGTAACCTGCAAATAGTTTCTCGTAATGAATATTCAGCCCCCGTACATTCGGCTGAAGTATACGGTCCCCTCATTTCTGAATGATAAAATTTGTGAATGGAAAGAAATAAGAAAGTGATAGAACGGCGGTGTAGGATTTTCTGGAATATTTGAGAAGCTCTCTTTCGATGTCTATAAATAGCCGTGCCGCATGATAAAAAGTCAGTCTCGAGTGAGTGTTTGCTTGTGAATCGTGTCAGCGGTACGCTGGAGAGCATGTGTATTAGTTCTAAAGCCCTTTGAGCTGTATTTTTGCGCATTTGGATGTAAATACGTGTGTAACCGTTGAATTTACGGTGTTACTGGGTATTTGCTTAATTGCTGATGATTGATTTAGCAGTTGTAACTACGCTTCCTGTACATACTGTAAATAAATCTCCTGTGTTTTCTCAAGAACTGTGTCGTCATTTCAAGAAAGTTGGAAGTTGTATCACGAACGTTTAACAATAATAATACTTTTAGGCGGGTAAAACTGTTGTTGATGTGGCCCATGGATACGGTGCAACCATCTAGTGTTATCAGAGTGAATTTTATGAGCCAGTTGGTACTTAGAAGGCAGTGGTGGAAGGTTATGAACAGCCGTCACGAGGTCAGCTTGTGTTTCATGTTCATTTGAATTTATTTAGGCTGCAGTTCAAAAAATAAAGAACTTTTGCACAATTTGAAGAAACGAGCTGATGTGTCCATCACATGACTTGCTTTTTATTTCCAATTTAATGTCATTTCCACATTATTGGCAATTTTAATGTGATTCAATTGTTTACCTTCTAAATAACACCCAACAGTGGCCAAATCGAAACCAAATTTTAAAAAAATCGCAAAATTTGGCGACAAATTTTGGCGACCGAAAGACTGGCAATACATCGCCAAGTGTACGCCAAATAATATCACTACTCGAGTTTACATCGAAATTAACAATGATTTCCCCCCAAAAAGGGACAAAAGACCCTCTTAGGAACATTCGAATGCAACCAAAAGCGAAGGTGCACTACTAGACTCCACTAGGAGTCTACGTACCAAATTTCAACTTTCTAGGACATTCCGTTCTTGAGTTATGCGACATACGCACATACATACGTACATACAGACGTCACGAGAAAACTCGTTGTAATTAACTCGGGGATCGTCAAAATGGATATTTTGGATGTCTGTACGTTCTTAGGTACATATGTACGTGTGGTCAGGTTGAAAAAAAACTCAACATTCATTCGGGGGTGAGCAAAATGGAGATGAAGGCGGATTTTTGAGTGAAATTTTTTTTCGCGAATACAATACTTCCTTTTTTGTAAAAGAAAGTAAAAACGGGAATTGTGTCTATTACTCATCCTTTCCTCATCCTGTCTATTACTGTGTATCGTAAGGTCGGTGTTTGATCTCCATCTAATTTTTCGGTGACTGTTACTGGGGCTCGGACTTTTTCTCGAAATTGAGCAAATAAAAATAGAGTCAACAAATTCAGAGGATCTAGAAGCAGCCAAACGTTAGATGATATATGTAGTTTCATGGGAAAAGAATAGTTTAAAAAGTCTAAATACATTAAAAGGCTCAGCTTAGAACAAGGACGGATTCAGGGAAGGGTCAAAGGGTCAGCTGACCCCTATGTGGCATGAATTTTATTTATGAAAATTATTAAACTTCATTTTTACTTCTCTTTACAAAAAAGGAAGTTTTGTATTCGCGAAAAAATTTTCACTCAAAAATCGGCCTTAATTTCCATTTTACTCACCCCCCGAATGAATTTTGAGTTGCTTTTTCGACCCGACCACACTTGGATATATGCCTAGGAACGTACAGACACCAGAAATATCCATTTTTGACGACCCCCGAGTTAATTACAACGAATTTTCTCGTGACGTCCGTATGTACGTATGTATGTGTGTATGTGTGTATGTATGTATGTGTGTATGTGTATATGTATGTATGTGTGTATGTGTGTATGTATGTATGTGTGTATGTGTGTATGTATCTCGCATAACTCAAAAACGGGATGTCCTAGAAAGTTGAAATTTGGTACGTGGACTCCTAGTGGGGCCTAGTTGTGCACCTTCAATTTTGATTACATTCGGATGCTCCTAAGGGGGGTCTTTTGCCCCTTTTTGGGGGGGAAATCATTGTTCACTTCGATGTAAATTCAAGTTGTGTTATAATTTGTTGGACACTTGGCGATATATCGCCAGTATTTTGGTCGCAAGGTTTTATCGCCAACTTGGCGACAAATGTGGACATTTTTTAAATTTTTTTTAAAAATTTGGTTTCAGTTTGGCCAGTGTTGGTGATATTTAGAGAGTAAACAATTGAATCTCATTGAAATTGCCTATAATGAGAAAATGACATTAAATTGGAGTAAAAGGAAGTCATGTGATGCACACATCAGCTCGTTTATGTTGAGGTATAAACGCTGGCCATTCAAACTTGACCCCCCCCCCCTTACAAACATTTCTGGATCCGTCCCTGGCTTAAAACATGCTTAAGACATCGCTCTCTAACCTGAGAGCGATGTCTTAAGCATGTCTCTGACTGGGGCTGTTAACCAAAGTCCAAAAATGACGATTTTCAGGTTATCACTGCATTACAGGAATTCTATACCGCATCGAGTCATATGAACAAAATTCCGTTAAAAAAAAATCTTTAGTGGGTTATTAACCAGTGTTAAGAGGGGATGAGTCCCAACCTTTGAAAGCATTAGTTATTACACTCTCCTGAAAAGTAGTGATAGGTGACTTACGTTAATCTGGCTTTGAGATTGAGAATTATCTGTTCAAAGAAATAATCTTAAATACTGAAGAGGAAATCGGTCGAGTAACAGGGGTGGCCCCCCCCCCAAGTTCAATGGCGCAATCCCCCCCCCCCAAAAAAAAAACTTTTCTCAACCCTCTTTCCTTTTTTTATTTTTTTTCTCGCTATTTTTATTTTATCAATTTTTTATATTTTGTATTTAATTTATTTTAAAAACATTTTTATTTAATTAAATTTTTCAATTTTAATTTATTTGTTTTTAATTATTATTGCCATTATTATTTTATTTGAAAAGTTGTTTGCTATGCCAATGACATACACACACAGACTCACGAATAAATAAATGAAATGAAATATAAACAGAATAAAATAAAATAAAATAAATAATTTGAGTTAGAAATAAATCATTAAACAAATGAATATGAATAAAGTTTTTTAAAAAAATTTAAAAAATCCCCCTCCCCAAAATTTTGATGGCTGAACTTGCGCCATAATCCCCCCCCCCCTCCTGTGGAGTAAACAAGTGGAGTAAAGCAGCAGAAAATCAAAGCGGTCGCTGCTTATCCCGCTCACAGAATTTAGAAATTCTCAACAATAAATAAATAAATAAAACACTTTCGAAAAGAGAAGAAAGAGAGAGAAAGAAACTAACAAACAGCCATTTCAATTTTAAAGACAATTTACAGCTCTTGCCAGAAGGAGGTTTTTGAACTCCGCAAGTTTAAATTGATTTTCTTAGAATTTTTAAAGTGGAGAGTTTTTTTTTTTTTTTTTTTAATCTATGCTTGCTATTCGCAAGACAAGAAACCAGTCACAAAACCTGTTTAGTTGCTGCCGACGCTTCAGCAATGGCCTTATAATTATTTTTGTTTGTCTTGGGACGCATTTTTGCAGCAAGACACTAATAACATAAACAGCATTTCAAGGAAAGTTTCTTATCGTAGCTCTATCCACCATTTTCATTGTGTGACGTTGTTTTTCAACTCAGTAGTGCATCTGATTCGTTGGCAAGTTTCTTCTAACTTCATCGAAACGAAATCACGCAAATAATTTTGAAACTAAATAAAGTGTTGAAAGCGAGGAAACTATTGTTTGAAATAAACAGTGATTCCAGAAAAAGAAAGAAAAAAAATATTTATATTAATTTGAATTTTTGGTATCTTGAATTGTATGTTTTTCGCAATCACGAGCGTGTGTGTTTGTGCAGGCGCATGAATGTGTGTATATGTATGCATGTGTGTGCGTGTTGTGTATGCAGTGCTGTGTGTGTAGGCGTTCGTGTGTGTGTGTAGGCATATGTGTTTGTGTCTGTGCGCAGGCATGAGTGTGTGTATGTGTGTGTAGTGGTGTGTGTGTATGTATGTGTGCAGTGGTGTGTGTGTATGTATATGTGTGTAGTGGTGTGTGTGTATGTATATGTGTGTGTATGTATGTGTGTGTGTATAGGAGTGTGTGTTTGTGAATGTGCGCAGGCATGAGTGTGTGTATGTGTGTGTAGTGATGTGTGTGTGTGTGTGTGTGTGTGTAGTGATGTGTGTGTGTGTGTGTGTGTAGTGATGTTTATGTGTATGTGTGTAGTGGTGTGTGTGTGTGTATGCGTGTGTATGTAGGATATGGACGCAACCTGGAGACTGTTTTCGCAAGAGGAGCAGCATCGTGAGGTCGGTCGACGCGACGGTGGTGCTGGCAGAGGGTGCTGGTGGCAAAATAAAATGATAGGACACCAAAACAGTCAAATGAGAACAATAAGCAATCGTAATTGCTCAAAAAAATAAAAAAAACGGAAGAAATGCGAATGACTCAGCTGAAACAGAAGCTCACAAAAGTGTAGACCCTGTTTTAAGAAGAATGCAAAGTTTACTTTTGTAAGGTTTACTTTATGATAATATCAAAATGTGTAAAAAATGTAATTCATGCTCATAAAAAATCATTTTAAAAACAGCGATACAGTCAAACCTTGTTAAGACGACTTCAAAAGGACCTTTAATATTAATTTGTCTTAACCATAGTTCGTCTTCTCCGAAAAAAATGAATAGCTTTGTGTATAAATACTATAGGACGGGGATCGCAAACGTAGGCTAAGCAGTAATTCGTTTTAGTAGTGATTCGTCTTAGGCGTGTTTGGATTAATGAGGTTTGGCTGTGTTTTCATTATACCCCAAGTATGAGGCAAGTTCATCATAACAAAAACTAAGACACAAGACTTTTAAACTTAAAAAATAGCAATCGAGAAAATCGTATGCAAGAGAAAAAGAAACAATAAAAAATTCCGACCAATCCTGTAGTCTTTTCATCCACAAATTTACCTCTTTTGGATTATTTATTATTATCATTTATTCATTTTTTTTTTTTTTTTTTTGAGCAATCACGATTCCTTATTGCTTTCATTTGACTGTTTTTGATGTCCTATCATTTTTCCCACCGCCACCCTCCACAGCATCACCGTCGACCGGGTCCTCACGATGCTGCACCTCTAGCGAAAACCGTCTCCAGGTTTCGTCAATATCCTACACTTACACGCATACATACACGCACCTACACACATATACATATATACAACTACATACACATACACACAAATACATATATACACTTACACACACATACACAAACAAGATACACACGAACACACACTCACATACACACAACTACCCACACACTCATGCCTGCACACAGACACAAACACATATGCCTACACACACATACACATACCCCCCCACACACATACACACAACTACCCACACACTCATGCCTGCACACAGACACAAACACATATGCCTACACACACATACACATACCCCCCACACACATACACACAACTACCCACACACTCATGCCTGCACACAGACACAAACACATATGCCTACACACACATACACATACCCCCCCACACACATACACACAACTACCCACACACTCATGCCTGCACACAGACACAAACACACATGCCTACACACACATACACATACCCCCACACACACATACACACAACTACCCACACACTCATGCCTGCACACAAACACACATGCCTACACACACACACATACCCTCCACACACAAACACACACGCTTACATATACACACACACTCGTGATTGCGAAAAACATAATTTGAATTCAAGATGACAAAATTCAAATTAATTTTTTTTTTTTTTTTGTAGAACCCAAAACACATGTGATGCAGTTATCTTCAAACTTGTGCGATTTATTTATATTTTATTTTACATGTCTGCAAAAAAAAGGTATTTCTTTAGATGCTGCACATAAAATGATGTTACTCTTTTTATAATCATATTAAACCCTTGCCCCCCATTTCTCACAAAGTGTCACACTTCACCTTACCCCGCCCCCCCCCTTCTCTTGTCGCATGTCACGCTACATTACATAAACGTATTATTATAATAAATGTCACACTTGTTATAGCCCCCCTGCCTCGCCCTTGTTACGAAGTGTCACAAACTCAAAGCGTCCAGGTCCGTCACCCCCGAATATTCTCCAGGAGTGGGGGTGGGAGGGGGGGGGGCATACTCAATGCAAATTTTTGTCGCTAAACTACAAAAATCACATTCATTTATGTTACGCAGCATTCATTTTTCTAAGCGGGGGAGGGGAAAATTGACCCCTCTAAATGGTGACATCTTTTGCGAACGACCCCTTATCGAAGAAATTGGTACCGATAAAAAAATCTGTTGAAAAACGTTTCTGCTACGGGAATTTCAAAGACAGAAACGAAGAAAAAATCATCTTGTGGCAGAATATCTCTTTCCTCAGCTTATTTCTTATTCCTGATTTTTTGAGCAATCACGATTGCTTATTGCTTTCATTTGACTGTTTTGATGTCCTTTGATTTTATTTTCCCACCGCCACCCTCTGCAGCATCACCGTCGACCGGCTCCTCACGATGCTGCTCCTATAGCGAAAACCGTCAATATCCTACATTTACACGCATACATACACGCACCTACACACACATACATACACCTACACACACAAACACATACACACACTCAAACACATACACACACGCATACTTACAGACACCTACACATACACCTACACACACTCATGCCTGCACACAGACACAAACACACATGCCTACACACACATACACATTATCCCCCACACACACAAACACTCATACACACAACTACCCGCACACTCATACCTGCACGCAGACACAAACACACATGCCTACACACATACACATACCCCCTACACACAAACACACATATCCTACACACACACAAACACATATGCCAAATCACACATAAACATTGCTCCCCTCCCACACACAAACACTCATACACACATATACCCACACACTCCTACCTGCACGCAGACACAAACACATATCCTACACACACACAAACACATATGCCAAATCACACATACACATTCCCCCCCTCCCACACACAAACAATCATACACAAATCTACCCACACACTCCTACCTGCACGCAGACACAAACACACATGCCTATACACACACATACACACACGCACCCACACACATGCGCCTACACAAACACACACGCGCATACATACACACACACGCTCGTGATTGCGAAAAACATAATTTGAATTCATGATGCCAAAAATTCAAATTTTTTTTTTTTTTTTTTTTTTTTTGTCATATTCTTTCAGCGTAACTTTGGAGTCATATTTGTTCGAGAGCAACCTTTCTGATTTCTATAAAATATAGTGCTTTTATGGCTACTGGTGCAAGAAGACAGGTTCAAACCCTCGAGCGGAGGAAAAATGTTACAAGGTGACAGTAAGGAACATTTTAATTGGAATAAGATGTAACAGGAAAGAAAGCAGATAAAAACCTCCATGAAAGCAAAAAAAAAAACCGAGCTGATTTATTCCAATTTAATGTCATTTTCCCATTATTGGTAATTTTAATGTGATTCAATAGTTTACTCTCTAAATATCACCAACAGTGGCCAAATTCAAACCAGATTTAGAAAAAAAAAATTATATGAATTTGAATTTTTGTCATCTTGAATTCAAATTATGTTTTTCGCAATCACGAGCGTGTGTGTGTATGTATGCGCGTGTGTGTTTGTGTAGGTGCATGTATGTGGGTGCGTGTGTGTGTGTGTGTGTGTATGTAGGCGTGTGTGTGTGTGTGTGTGTGTATGTAGGCGTGTGTGTGTGTGTATGTAGGCATGTGTGTTTGTGTCTGTGTGCAGGCATGAGTGTGTGTATGTGTGTGTAGGAGTGTGTGTATGTATGTGTAGGTGTGTGCGTATGTGTAGGTGTGTATGGGTAGGTGTGTGTGTAGGTGTGTGTGTAGGTGTGTGTGTGTAGATGTGTGTGTGTGTAGGTGTGTGTATGTATGCGTGTGTGTGTAGATATGGACGCAACCTGGAGACGGTTTTCGCAAGAGGAGCAGCATCGTGAGGAGGCCGGCCGAGGATGATGCTGAAGAGGGTGCTGACGGGAAAATAAAATCAGCGTAACGCCAAAAAAACGTCAAATGAGAACAATAAGCAATCGTGATTGCTCAAAAAATCGCCAAATTTGTTGCCAAGTTCGGCGACCAAACTTGGCGACCATAATACTGGCGGTATATCGCCAAGTGTCCGCCAAATTATAACACAACCTGAGCTTACATCGAAATTACCAAAGATTTTTCCCTTAAATCATTGGCAATTTCGATGTTCTCCATTTTAAAGCCAAACTCAGCATTCTTTTAAATTAACCACGACTCTTCTTGGTTTTTCTAAAGTCAGCAATTACATTGTTACTTCTTTTTACACCACTTTAATGTTATTTCCCCATTATTGCAATTTTAATGGGATTCAATAGTGAACACTCTAAATATCACCAACAACGGCCAAATTAAAACCAGATTAAAAAAAAAAAAAAAACTCAAATTTATCGCCAAGTCGGCGACAAAACTTGGCGACCAAAAGACTGGCGATATATCGCTAAGTGTCCGCCAAATTATAACACCACTTGAGTTTGCATCGAAATTAACAATGATTTACCCACAAAAAGGTGCAAAAAACCCCTTTAGAAACACCCGAATGCAACCAAAAGGGAAGGTGCACAACTAGACCCCACTAGGAGTCTACGTACCAAATTTCAAATTTCTAGGACATACCGTTCTTGAGTTATGCGACATACATACGCATATCCGCACATACATACATACGTACATACAGACGTCACGAGAAAACTCGTTGTAGCTAACTCGGTAATAGTCAAAATGGATATTTCGCGTGTCTATACGTTCTTCGGCACTTATCCACGTGTGATCGGGTTGAAAAAAAACATTCATTCGGGGGTGAGCAAAATAGAAATGAAGGTCGATTTTTGAGTGAAAATTTTTTTGCGAATACAATACTTCCTTTTTTGTAAAAGGAAGAAAAAATAGCTACACTCAAAACTGATATATACGTGAATACCTATTTTGAGTCATTTTAGAGGAGGGCCAAAACAATTTTTGGATTAAGAATTTCAAGATTTTTTTAAAAAGGCTTTCTACTTACTTTTCTTATCTGATTCCAATGAGGATTATTCTGTATTGTTGTGCTTCTTATAACTAGTATTTTGGGGGAATATTGCCTTTGGGGGATTCTAATGGAAATTTTCGATCAATTTTGTCCTTATAAAAATGTTGGACATGTTTCACAATAATTTAACACAGTCAGGGACATAATGTAGGGTGGGAAGTAGAGATAGGGTAGGAGGTCCCAAGATAGAGGGGATTCCTGATTTCATTTTCGTGAGAAGTTATGAAATAACCTGTTACATAATCCTGTTCTAGAATAGTAACAAACGTAGTTTGGATGTATGTATGATAAATACATGCATCTAAACTACATGGTTACTCTCTCTATTGTAGAAGTAAACTCAGTGTAAAATAAAATTATCAAAACTTAAGCAATTTTTAATTACAGTCATTCATTAATGGCTTACGTTAAAATGTTTTGATATTATACCAAAAACTTCATTAGAGAATTGCATTACTATTGCAGAGGGGAGTAAGAGTCCCCCCCCCCCTCTTCTGGATTCTAAAGCAGAAATAGACAATTTAGGTTCATTGATTAAGAGCTAAATACAAACATGTGAGTACACATCGAAATTTTCTTTCCTAGTATTTTGAAAACCCGGAATGATCACGCACACTCACTATCATCCTTTCTTTCTCCAGGCATCCAGTGATCTCCAACTAAACTAAAAAATAATTTCCCGCTTACAAAATAATGAAGCAGCGATCTGTATTGAAACGAAATTTCCTGAAACCATTTAAAGTCGATTCCCTTCTCTTATTTGCGTAATACTTTTTGCTCTTCTCCAAATAAGCACTCACTCCCAAAAGACAAACTTTCCGCCCTGTTATTACGACCTTCGACTGGGATACCCTTACTCAGAAGCATTCCCCATCTTTTAAATTATATAGTCGGTTTTTTTCTTTTCTTTTTTTCGGTAGGAGTATGGGGCATGCTAGAACTCCCATAGTTCCTAGCAAGGCTAAGCGGATGTTGGCATAAATTACTTCCGGCTATTCCGCCGCGTTCGTCTTGTCATAGAAACACTGAGAAGTCCGATGCGTTTTCGATGTATCTATGCGCTTTAGATATTCCACAAATTTCGTTTTTTTTTTTTTTTTTGAGCAATCACGATTGCTTATTGCTTTCATTTGACTGTTTTTGGCGTGCTATCATTTTATTCTCCCACCAGCACCCTCCGCACCATCACCGTCGACCGGCTCCTCACGATGCTGCTCCTATAGCAAAAGCCGTCTCCAGGTTGCATCCATGTCCTACACACACGCGCATACATACACAACTACTAGCACGCACGCAAACACACACACAAACACATACACACACATACACCTACACTCACAAACACATACACACGCATACATACAAACACCTACACATTCACACACACACAAAAACATTCACACACATACACACAACCACCCACACATTCATGCCTGCACACAGACACAAACACATATGCCTACACAAACATACACATACCCCCCACACACACACATTCATACACAAGTACCCACACACTTTAGCCAGCACACAGACACAAACACACATGCCTACACACACATACACATACCCCCTACACACAAACATATATGCCTACACACACATACACATACCCCTACACACAAACACACATACCCCACACACAAGCACACACGCCTACATACACACACTCGTGATTGCGAAAAACATAATTTGAATTCAAAACGTCAAAATTCAAATTAATTTTATTTATTTTTTTTTAATGTGAATAGACATCAATATCTTTTTTCCATATAGTAAAAAAAAAAGTAATAATACCTTTTCCGTCGCAATTACGTTTGAAATAGCTGAATGTGTCACAAGTACAGTAAGCTTTAAGCGTGAATTGCTTGATACCAAATAAATAAAGAATAGCATAGGGATTTCTTCTCTGAAATGTGCATTTTTATATGTACAGATACATGTGTATACATATTAGCAAACTTGTTTAAAAAAATATTTTATACATACTGTTGTTTTTACTGTTAGAGGCAAAATAAATTAAAAGTTCAGGTTAAAAGAGAATAACATTGATGTGTTTTGTATTTCATGCTTTTTCGATGTCGATGTTTAACATTTAAAGGGGAAAAAAAGGCAATCACGAGTTGTGTGTGTGTGTATGTAGGCGTGTGTGTTTGTGTCTAGGCATGAGTGTGTGGGTATGTATGCGTGTGTTTTGTGTCTGTGTGCAGCAGGCATGAGTGTGTGGGCATGTGAGTATGTAGGCGTGTGGGTATTAGGGTGGAACGAAAAAAACAAAGTTTTTATTTTCGAATCGTAATAGTGCGGAAAAGTTGCGATTGGTGAAGACTTACAAAACAAAACAAAAATTTTTAAAATCGGATAATATCTTCCGATCCCGCAACGAGCCTGAATATTTGAAAAAATGGAAAATTTCGTGTTTTCTTAGTGATTTTTCAAAAATTTTGTTTTAATGTTTCTTTTTAAGGCTCTGAGACGGAAAAGTTTTGATTGGTAAAGCCTTCAAAAATAAAAAAACAAATTGAAATCGAATAATACCTTCTGATCCAGAAACAAGCCTAAAAAATCGAAGAAGTTGAGAATTTCAGGTTTTTTTCCGAATTTTTAACATTTTTGGTTCAATGTACTTTTTCAGGCTACAGAACGGAGAAGTTACGTTTAGTGAAGACTTCAAAGCAAAAAAAAAAAAAAATCTTTTTGAAATAAAATAATATTTTCCGATCGCGCAACGAACCTGCATATTTTAAAAAATGTAAACTTTAAGCCCTTTTTCAGCTTTTTTTTTCTTTTAGTTTAACGATCCTCATAAGTTCGGAATGAAATACTAATGAAAGAACGTTTGTTTATAAAATAAATGTGATATTTTAGTACTAGCTTGTCTGTGAAATTGTCCACATGGCCCTTTAATCCCGCGAGACTCATATTTGTTTATGCCGCTCAGTACAGTGTATGCATCTAATACGCTCCATTATCGCCTCACGATCTTGAATTTATGAGCTTTTTAGTTAGTTTGTGTCTATAGGTATCTTACTTAAATGAATAAAGCAGTTGTGCTGGCATCAGTATTTCTCAAAGTTTCTAATGTGCGTGTGATGTCTATTTGCTAACGTGTTTCAAACATGAATCCATCTTTGCAGAAAAGAATTTCCAGAAAGTCCTTTGAGTGCCCTATATTTGGCCACCCGAGAGATTTGCCAACAAATAAGCTCCTTACTTATGAAAATGTACTTCAAAGTTGCTTTCAAGAGAGATTTGAGTTACCTAGAAAAGTCAATAACACGAAAATGAGTTTTTCCATTGTTAAGGACAAAAAGTTAAATGTATCTTTGATAAGGCCTCGATTCCTACAGTTTCCCTGAAAAGAATTGCTCAGCTCATTGATATCTTCTACAAAAAATATCTCAATTTCATGAGATCTTACAACCAAGACAAGGATAAACCCAAGTTTAAAGAAAGGATTGATAAATTTAAAAGTGAAGAAGGAAACTCTTTGACATCTCTGCCTCTAAGTGCGTAAAGAATGTTATTTGCACTTGTAAAAAGACCCCAGACATTTGTGAATGTCCAATTTACATGAAATGTACGTGTGAAAAATCTGAAAAGATACTGATCTCTGAACAAAGATTTCTCTATTTTCAGAGGAAACATGGCATAGGAAAAATTGGAACTTTGGACCAAATGATTTGTCAAATCGTGACCCCGGCCCACTCTCACATTCCAGATGGCTCACTTGTGCAAATAGAGTTCTTAGACTGTACGTAAGTGTATCGATCCTATCAGGTGAGTTAAAACACATAGTGACTTTTTATTTTGCGATGTTACATGCCGGTCTGGTTTGAAATAAAGAACCGCAAAAATTTCACAGACGATGCCATTCATGTTTACAGAACAATTCAAACCTGTCGATACTTACCTGACAATCTAATTAATGGCAATGGTGTTTGATGAAAGGAAGCACATAAGAGAACTAGCGTTTAAAAGTGTGTTAAAAGCCAGAGAGTTTCTTTCTAAAGGCAAAAGCATTAGAAACTTTGTCATTCCATCTCTAAATTTCGAAGCAGAAGATTACACAGAGATTATTAATTGGAACACGACAAAGCTATCTTCTCCACCTTTTCTTCGAAACGGTCATAACAAAGACATTGAAAATTTTATTGTAACAGGCAATATACCCGACTGGGATATAAAACTATTCCCCCGCCTTACGCAAGCTGTCAAAAGATGTGTGAAGTTAGTGACGGAGGCTTCACTCAAAGTGTGTGGATTTAAATCAAGAGATGGCTACATAAAAGCAACATTGAAATCCAGATCAATTATGCCCGAATTTTCCAAAAAAATCTGATTATAAATTAGCTTCCACAAGAAACACTTCAAACAATAAGACTTGTATACTGGATTGTAAATTTGGTAAATATTTTATAACTTTCTATTATTTGAAAATATTTCATTATTGTAAAGAATGGTAGTTTTGCATGTTTAGAAGATACCTTAAAAGTCAATTAATAAATTAATGTTTATGTGTATTATGGGGTTTTTTAACAGGCTTTTCCCTGTAACACCGGGGGAAAAAACAGCAAGAACAATTTTATTTTTAATCACTAAGAAAAGATGAAATTCTCCCTTTGTTTACTTTTCATTTTTGTTTCTGGATCAGAATGTATTATTCGATTTCAACAGTTTTTTTTTTTTAAATTTCTGAAGGCTTCACCAATCGTAACTTTTCCGTCTTAGAGAATTAAAAAGAAACGTTGGAGCAAAATTTTTAAAAAAATCGCTAAAAACATGAAATTTTCCATTTTTTCAAATTTTTAGGCTTGTTGCGGGATCGGAAGATATTATCCGATTTTAAAAAAAATTATTTTGTTTTGTAAGTCTTCACCAATCGCAACTTTTCTGCACTATTACGATTCGAAAGTAAAAACTTTGTTTTTTTCGTTCCACCCTAGTGGGTATGTATGCGTGTGTTTTGTGTCTGTGTGCAGTAGGCATGAGTGTGTATGTGTGTGTGCATGCATGAGTGTATGTAGGTGTGTGTATGTATGCGTGTGTGTTTGTGTCTGCGTGCAGGCAAGAGTGTGTGTACGTATGCGTGTGTGTAGCATATGGACGAAACCTGGAGACGATTTTCGCTGGAGCAGCCGCATCGGGAGTGTCCGGTCGACGGTGTTGCTGCAGAGGGAGGCCTGGGGAAAATAAAATCATAAGAACATCATTCAAAGATCAAGTGAGAACAATAAGCAATGTCATTGCGCAAAAAAAAAAAAAAAAAAAACGATTTTGGATGTTTAATAAAATTATAGTTTTTCCTCCGTAAGCTCGAAACCATGTATTTGTGTACAATATTAGCTGCATACCGAGGGATAAATTTGGGGGTGAAAAATTCCCCAGAGCCCTTCAGCTTAACATACATGGCCAATACTAATACGGTCGTATTTCTGCATGTAGGGCCTGTTAGTCCCCCCCCCCCCGAAAATATTTTATGTCTGCTGCAGTGCAGAAAATTAATATTATCATATTGTTAGGGTACTACTGGTACATTTTCACATTTGTATAACTATTTGCATAATCTTTAAATATATTTTGTGTGTTAACTACAATGACTGATATTCGGAAAAATTATATTTCTTCATCGCGTACGCTCAAGCGCATTAACGGAATGACCGGAAGTAAGGCCCCTACAGTGGAGGAGCCGACGCATCCGCCATTTTGGAGCAAACTTGTGCTTCGTAGCGATAGCATTGCTGCTGATGTTTACCTTTCTTTAGCATGTGTCAAATTGAGTCAAATGGGTGGTTGTTCGGCTGTTAATTGTGTAAACAGCTCCTAAAAAGGATTTCAGATCTTCAGAGTTCCAGCAGTTGCAGAAAGAAAAAAAGATATGGATAAATAATCGACCGCGAAGTGACTGGCAGCCTGGAAACGACGCCAACTGTTTCCAAAATTTGTGTTCATCTTCGCTCTCTGACTCTCTGGTTCCCTGTTTGGCGAATGATTGCCAATAAAGGTAGCTTTCCCTGTTGTACGCTTGCTCCAAAATGGCGGATGCGTAGGCCTCTCCAGTTATAGGGTTTCTTCCTATTCCTATTCAGAGTCACAACTGACTACAACTGTATTTATGTCGAGGACTGCATACTAAGTGCCTTGCCTCCATTATTTTATATACCGATAGATGGCAGCACCATCACCGGATCGAACAGTTAATGAGAATTTAGAACTAGTCCAGGTGCTAATAGCTACCTGGTGCTAGCACCCCCAGAGGTATCGTTTCACTTGGAGGACATTGAGACCACGAGCATATTTAACGTCGCCCAGTCCCCTTTAATGACGACGGTGGGTCTTCGACCATCGAGGTTCGAACTCAGGACCCTCCGGCCCCGAATCCGACACTCTACCAATCGGGCTACCACGGCCCCTATAGGGGTTCTAACCCGAAGTAAAGAATACCAACTTTACATGTTGCGCCACCTAGTGAAAAAGTTTGTCCCAAGCATGCCCCATTCCTCTTAACCGGATCTTTGAAAATTTCCAGTGTTTCTTCTGTGTGCAGGGGTTCTCAATCTGGGTGGCGTAGGAAGAGGCGAGACGTGTCGTGAAGTGTCCATGGCATCAAAATGTTGTGGGTTTGCATATTAAGGAAAAAAAGACCAATCGGGAAGTCCCTCCATTTTTTGATGTGGCATAGTAAAAATTCGCTAGATCGTGACTTCATCCTCGTCAGAAAACGTAACTAATGATAAAGCGTTATCAGTCTTTAACCAGACTAAAGTGTAGCAAAAGTTGTTACAAAAGATTGATGTAAATACGAGCTGATGTGTGCATCACATGACTTCCTTTTACTCCAATTCAATGTCATTTTCTCATTATTTGCAGTTTTAATGTGATTCAATAGTTTACTCTCCAGATATCACCAACAGTGGCCAAATTAAAACCAGATTTAAAAATAAAAAAAGAAATCACCAAATTTGTCGCCAAGTTGGCGACAAAACTGGGCGACCAAAAGACTGGCGATATATCGCCAATTGTCCGCCAAATTATAACACCACTTGTGTTTATATTGAAATTAACAATGATTTCCCCCAAAAAGGGGCAAAAGACCCCCTTTAGAAACACTCGAATGCAACCAAAAGGGAAGGTGCACAAATAGACCCGAGTAGGAGTCTAAGTAACAAATTTCATTTTTCTAGGACATTCCGTTCTTGAGTTATGCGATATACATACGCACATACATACGTACATACAGACGTCACGAGAAAACTCGTTGTAATGAACTCGGGGATCGTCAAAATGGATATTTCGGGTGTCTGTACGTTCCTAGACATATATCCACGTGTGGTCGGGTCGAAAGAAAAACTCAACATTCATTCGTAGGTGAGCAAAATGGAAATTAAGGCCGATTTTTGAGTGAAAATTTTTTCACGTATACAATACTTCCTTTTTTGTAAAAGGAAGTAATAACCTGATCTTTTTTAGCTGCACGTTTTGCTTCGACATGATTTACTGTAGATTGCTAGTGTAAAAAAGATCTTTATGGTTCTTGTAGTCTTAATTTATGTAGTTGAAGAACTCACAAAGATAAATGTCTCTGTTTATCGTCATTTTTTCCTGTGATTAACTAGAAAAGTAGATTGCTGGCCGTTAAGGTCGCGGTTTGCCTCTAAACACTCCGGTGTCTTTATAATATGACACAGAATCATCGGGTTGACGATATGATCATGTGCTGCACATATATGCATGAATTGTTCCCATATGTGACAAAAAAAAAAAAAACCAGAAAAATAGAAAATAACGAATTATCAATGGCCCCCGAATATGATGATTGACCTTTCTTCTTTCCATGGTAGTAAGCATGGAAATTTTGGCAACATTCTTGAGGTTAAATGTGGTTTAATATGTATTGATATTATAGAATGCTTCAATTCGTTTTAGTTTCAAAGTACTTTTTGAAATTTTTGTCTTTGGGCAAAAATTACTTCATACAGAATCAAAGTTTTCCTTATTAGGGCCCAAGTGCCCTAACGCTTTTAATAAGGCCCAAACGCTTTTTTTTTTTTGCCAAAACTGCTGAAAACATAATTGATCCTTAAATTTTCATTTGGTTTGGCTTTTTCTTTAGTTTTTATGAGTCATCCAATGAGTATGCACAAATCTGAGACATTGAATCCTAAAGGAGCGAGATATAGGTTTTGAATTTTCGGGTAGCCTTTCGGGTACAAATACAAAAGTGACGACCAGCAACAGGCTTTTGGCCCAGCTAGGCTGGTCCTAGTCAATTTATTAGTCCTCAATGAATATCAATGTCCCTCTTAAAGCAATCCACCCCCCTTGCTCATTACCACCTCTTCCGGTAAGCTCTTCCAAGTACCCACAACCCTACTAAAGTAGTAGTTTTTCCTTATTTCCAGGTTAACCTGAGATTTGAATAGCTTAAAACAATGATCCCTCGTCCTGCTTTCGGTGCAAAAATTTAATCCGCTAACATCATTCATTTTGATAAATTTAAACAAATGAATCATGTTCCCTCTGATCCTCCTCTGCTCCAGGCTAAACATATTAAGCCTATTAAGTCTGGTATCATAATCTGAATTTGAAAGTCCCCTTACTAATCTAGTTACCCTTCTTTAAACCCTTTCCAATACACAAATATCTTTCTCAGATAAGGCGACCAAAACTGCACAGCATACTCCAAATGGGGTCTTACTAAACACTAGGGCTCGACCGATGGCATTTTTTGGCCGATGGGCCGATGCCGATTGTTGGCCGATTGTTCAAAGATGGCCGATAGCGGATGGCCGATTGTTTTCCTCCAAATGGCCGATTGCCGATGGCCGATGCCCGATGGCCAAAAAAAAAAAAAAAAATCAAACAGAAATAAATTGATAAAATTGTCGGGGATTTAAAGGATCATTGACTCATTTCACTTTACTTCCTTTCTACGAATAAAGAATTGTCATTAAAAAAAAATCAGATTTTGACCTAAATTTCTATTTAACGATCACCCAATTTAAACTTCACAAGTTTTTTCGGCACATCTGTACATGCATATGTACCTAAGAACATGTAGATGACCGAAATATCCATTTTGAACGCCTCCTCAGTTAATTATCGCAAATTCTTTTGTGATGTCTTCATGCGCGTAAACTTACGTCACTCAAAAACGTTATGAAATAGTAAGTTGAAAACTCATACGTACGTAGTATGATCTAAAAGTTAGAGGACAAGTTGTATAAAACCTTACCCTGAATAGTTCACATTACCGAAGCACATCTATCTACAAAATAGTCACTTTGAACGACTATGCGCTTCTGCCAACGTTCGTATAGCTTTTAGAAGCACTCCTGGAAGACATTTTTCGCAATCTCCTGTAAGGCCTCTTGCGATGCTGCTTTAACTTCATCGTGGGGAAGAAGGCGACTTTAATGTTGAGGATGCACGGTTCGATTGGTCAATACTCTGATATGACAAACAAATAACATAACGTTTCGTCGGACTTAGCTCCGTGTGACTTTTACCTGTTCCCAGCAAAAAAAAAAAAAAACATTTGCATGGACACTGCTTTCTTCCGTCAGGAGAAGATAAAGCTGCATCATAGAAGGTAGCAAAAAAGGGCTTCCAGGAGTGTTTCCAAAAGTTATATGAACACTGGCAGAAGTACACAGTTAAGTACAAAAATGCTTATGATAAATGTTTTACATCTTCCGTGATAGAGAAATAGGGCCCCAAAATGTATTTCGACGGGCCCCAACTTGTAACTCCGCCGAAGCGATACAGAAAAGACTGCATTACTGTGGCTTATATTACAAATATCGAAAAATTAAAAATTACCGTCGGCTCAGCGGGAATCTAACAAAATGACACAAAACCCGGTTTTGCCATCTCATATTTGTTTCCATGGTCGGAATATATCCCCAAATAATCGTCAGTCTGAGACGCTATATTAGTTTTGCATTGAAATAAGTAATTAATAGCCACAAAAAATGAGTAACACAACAGGCTTTTCAGAACACCCGATCAAAAACAAAAAAGGAAGTCCACAACTTGAGCGTACGCATACCCCACATGCGAAAACTTATCTCTACATAGTATAAAATGAAGACTCCAAAAAGCGTCTGTGTGTTTGAACTCGCAAAACTCGAGAACTATCCGACCGATTTCGCTGAAATTTTCACATTTTGTTCCTTTAAGTCCTGAGAAGGTTTGCAGACCAGTTCGAAAACAATTCGATGAATAGTTCGTTTTTTATTCCAATTTAGGCCCAATTTTCACATAAATTCCCGAATATGGGGGTGAAAAATTACTCGCAAATAGTAATATTATATATCGTTAGAAAGGGAAGAATTTTCCGCGTTCTACGCAATTTGTTTCAATGCTCTAACTTAATTGCGGCGGGAGTTTTTTACGGTTTTAGCTCGAATTTTTTTTAGGCTTAGCTGAAATTTAGGCACTACTTTCTTCATTAAATCCATCAATAAAAAGTGAAGGAATTGTCCCACAGTTTTCTTTTTGACAGCATTGGAAAGAGCTGTTTTTTTTTCACTCCAGATCTAACTCGACCTAAGGTCGAAAGTTTAACCCTCTATCTCCATTAGAAAAAATTACAAGCGAATTAAATTAAGTTCAAAAATCTGTTCTCTGTTCAAGTTTTTAACCATTTTATTTTGCGTTTCCACGGTAACGCCTTTTGAATCCATTGTTTATTTCCATCTTTCTCATTTTCAATTCTTAAACTTATTTTATTTTGTGTTTCCATGGTTACGCCTTTTAAATCCATCTTTCTCATTTTATTTTAGTTTCTTAAAAGTATTTTAGTATCTGTCGTCATTGTTTGGCGAGAAAATTTTGCATGATGGTTTTTTTTTCTCTCATTTAATCCTGGTTACTGAAGACACTTCACTTGACGCAATGGTTTTTTTCCAGGTAGACCGGGCAAAGCCGGGCAACGCAGCTATTCCTTCTACAAATTACCATTTTGGAGTTATGACCTATGAGAGATACATACGTACATCCAGCAGCAAGAAACAACGCAAAAATTAACTTGTTTGGTACCTGAATGCAGTATTAAAAACTCTTTCAGGGTTGACTAAAATAGAAATTCATACTGAAATTTAGTAATTAATTTTATATAAAAACAACCTTTACTTAGCATTAAAAGGTAAAACATCAAAGGTCCTTTTTTTCCAAAAACATCGGCCAATTCCATCGGCTTTTCGATGTTTTTAAGGCCGATGGGCCGATGTTTCCTGCAATTTAGCATCGGCCGCCGATGCCGATGCCGATGGCTAAATTGTTGAACCATCGGCGCCGATACATCGGCCCGGCCGACGCATCGGTCGAGTCCTACTAAACACCTATACAAAGGCAGAAGAACCTTCTTAGATTTGTCTGAAATAGATCTATTGATAAACCCATGCATTCTGTTGGCTTTGTTACTTGCAAATGCTGCACTGTTAACTAAACTCGAAGTCCTGATATATAAAGACACCCAGATCAATAACATTTTCTGTCTGACTAATGATCGAATCCTGTAAACGATAACTCTTACGCTTATTTCCATGACCTAAGTATAGCACTTGACATTTCCCTACATTAACTGCCATACCCCATTTATCTGCCGACTTAGTAATATAATCTAAATCCTCTTGAAACTGTTTTACCTCTTATTCATTTTCTACAATCCCCATGACTTTGACATCATCAGCAAAACAATGCATGCTTCCAGAAATATTCTCATTGATGTCATTCATGAAAATAATAAACAAGAGAGAACTTAAAACTGAACCCTGTGGAACCCCGCTTAAAACATCACTCCATTTAAAACGATTTCCCCTCACAACTATTCCTTATTTCCGTCCACACTGTAAAAAAAAACTGTAAATTTTGAAGAAGTTATCCGTATTTTTTACAGAAAAAAACTGTTCGTAATAAAATACAGGATTTCTCTTGTTTTTTTGAATCTGTAACCGGTTACACTTTGTTTTTCTTCGAATCTTCGAAATTTCGCCCGCGTATTTGGATTTTGGTTCTCGTGCTCGAGTTTTTGATCTTATATTTATTTAAAGCGAGTAAGTCTTAAATCGTTTGCAACTTCCATTTCATTGCATCCTCATCAATATTTTATTATTATGTTTTTTTGTCATCTGTTACAGAGGCATATTCGGAAATTTACCTTTGTATACCTGTATTTCGTAGTAGTATAGTAAATATTGAAATGGATTTATGAAAGTATAGTTTCATTTTTTAATCTTCATAAAATAATCAATCAGCTTGAATAAATAATAAAAATACGGAAGATTTCTGTAAAATAAACGGAAGAAAACTTTCGTCCTGGCTGACAGTATTTTTCTGTAAATTTTACGGATTTTTTTTACAGTGTCAGCCAATTTCTAACCCAAAGTAAAGTTTTCCCTCCTATTCCTATATCAGCTAATCAAGGGTAGAGATGGACTAGGGTGACGCGAGAAAATTCTAATTCTTCAAAGGGTGCCGTGAGTTGGAAAAGTTTGAGAACCCTGTCCTAGATGTAGTTTTTGCCGACACCTCCTGATATCTCATTAGACATGCAATTATTTCAGCATCATTTTTATAACTCTTAGGCTCTACGGGTGAAATATCCCGAATGATGGATCTAACCTTCCTCTAGAGAGGTTAAACACAGTTTGGGCACTAGAGAATTTCATAAAAGTAATTTATGTGTATAATTCAAATTAAAACGAGCTGATGTGTGCATCACATGACTTCCTTTTACTCCAATTTAATGTCATTTTCTCATTATTGGCAGTTTTAATGTGATTCAATAGTTTACTCTCTAAATATCACCAACAGTGCCCAAATTGAAACCGGGGAAAAAAAAAAAAAAAAACAAACAAATTTGTTGCCAAATTGGCGAAGAAACTTGTCGACCAAAAGACTGGCGATATATTGCCAAGTGTCCGCCAAATTTTATCACCACTTAAGTTTACATCGAAATCAACAATGATTTCCCCCCAAAAAGAGGCAAAAGACCCCTTTTGGAGCATCCGAATGCAACCAAAAAAGGAGGTGCACAACTAGACCCCACTAGGAGTCTAAGTACCAAATTTCAACTTTCTAGGACATTCCGTTCTTGAGTTATGCGACATACATACACACATACGCGCATACGCACGTACATACAGACGTCACGAGAAAATTCGTTGCAATTAACTCGGGGGTCGTCAAAATGGATATTTCGAGTGTCTGTAGGTTCCTAGGCACATGTCCACGTGTGGTCGGGTTGAAAAAAAAACTCAACATTCATTTGGGGGTGAGCAAAATGGAAATGAAGGCCGATTTTTGAGTGAAAATGTTTTCGCGATTACAATACTTCCTTTTTTGTAAAAGGAAGTAAAAAATAATGTAAAACGTTGCCAGACATATTATAAAGAAACAAATAACATCAATTTGGAAATTTTCCGACGGTTAGAAAAGATAAAGCAGAAAAATGAATTTCTTAAAAGCAAGTCAAAACTTCCTAGTTTCTCGTAATACTTATACGATCCTTTTTATAAGCATAGCCGCGTTGCATGGTCTGCCTCGAAAATAAAAGTTGTGTCAAGTGATGCAAGTACAACCATCAGGCTTGAATAAAAGAATAAAACGAGCTGATGTGTGCATCACATGACTTCCTTTTACTCCAATTTAAAGATAATAATGCCTCGAAGTGAGCAAAAAAACACTTTAAATACCTTCATTCAAAGTCTGTTGCGAACCGAAGCAAAGAAAATGTTTTATACAGAGAAATCTTCCCATTATTGGCAGTTTTAATGTGATTCAATGGTTAACTCTCTAAGTATGGCCGTATTGAAACCGAATTTAAAAAGAAAAAAATCGCCAAGTTGGCGACAAAACTTGACGATCAAAAGACTGGCGATGTATCGCTAAGTGTCCGACAAATTATAACACCACTTGAGTTTACATTGAAATTAATAATGATTTCCCTCCAAAAAGGGGCAAAAGACCCCCTTAGGAACATCCGAATGCAACCAAAATTAAGGTACACAACTAGACCCCACGAGGAGTCTACGTACCAAATTTCAACTTTCTAGGACATACCGCTTTTGAGTTATGCGACATACATACACACATACTCACATACATACGTACATACAGACGTCACGAGAAAATTCGTTGTAATTAACTCGGGGGTCGTTAAAATGGATATTTCGGGTGTCTGTACGTTTCTAGGCATATATCCACGTGTGGTCGGGTCGAAAAGAAAACACAACATTCATTCGGGGGTGAGAAAAATGCAAATGAAGGCCGATTTTTGAGTGAAAATTTTTTCGCGAATACAATACTTCCTTTTTTGTAAAAGGAAGTAAAAATGTGTCAAATGTGCATTCAGCGTGCGAAAAGAGCAGTTTTATGACTCAAAATTTAAATTCTCTTCGATTTTTCTTAACTACAAAAATTCCGTCATTGTTATTAATAGCCCCCCCCCCCCCCACCAGTCAGTCGACCCCCGAATTTGCTTCTCCAAATTTGACGAAGATAAACGTAAACAACGGATTCGTATAAGGGAACTGACACACTCATACAGTCATTTTTATGCATGAATTACATCCGTTTTGGTATGTGTTTTTTTTTCTTTTACGTCAGAATATATCTTATTTTCCTTTTCTTTCGGAAATCATTTTAGTTTCGTTATTCTCTCTCCCTCCCCCCCCCCCTCTTAGAGTTACCGCGGACGCCAAAAGGGGCACGCCCTACAATTTGAGAACCGCCGCTTTATCCTAAGACGGAAAAAAAAAGTAAATCAAAGTCAAGTTCTTCACGATGAACTGAAATGGTGGGGGAAAATGAGAAAATATTCGTGGAAAAGCGTGGGGGGGGGGGGGGGGGGATCGAGTGTCGGCAAAGAAAGGAGACGAGACAAAACTGGCGCCATCTTTAATGGGTGGGTAACGTAGAACCTGAAATATATTGGGAGAAAGGGCATTTCTTTGCTTGCTGGGAATAATGCGAATATTCTTATTCACTCAGGTATGCATCACTTGGTGGCAGTTAGCTAAAAGTTTAGGAAATCAGTGAAACAGATATCAAGCTGGACAATGGAAAGCTTTCGCTATAGCAAAACCTTTTTACTTCCTTTTACAAAAAAGGAAGTATTGTATTCGAGAAAAAAATTTCACTCAAAAATCGGCCTTGATTTCCATTTTGCTCACCCCCGAATGAATGTTGCGTTTTTTCTTTCGACCCGACCACATGTGGATATATGCCTAGGAACCTACAGACACTCGAAATATCCATTTTGACGACCTCCGAGTTAATTACAACGAATTTTCTCGTGACGTCCGTATGTACGTATGTATGTCGCATAACTCAAGAACGGTATGTCCTAGAAAGTTGAAATTCGGTACGTAGACTCCTAGTGGGGTCTATTTGTGCACCTCCCTTTTAGGTTACTTTCGAGTGTTTTTAAGGGGTGTTTTTGCCCCTTTTTGGGGGGGGGGAATCATTGTTAATTTCGATGTATATTCAAGTGGTGTTATAATTTGGCGGACACTTGGCGATATATCGCCAGTCTTTTGGTCGCCAACTTGGCGAAAAATTTGGCAATTTTTTTTTATTTAATCTGGTTTCAATTTGGCCACTGGTGGTGAATTTAGAGAGTAAACTATTGAATTGCATTAAAATTGCCAATAATATGAAAATGACAATAAAATAGGAGTAAATGGAAACCATGTGATGCACACACCAGCTCGCTTTAAATAGCATCTCATGAGAATACACTGAGGAGGTAGAGTCTCAAGGTTTGCAAAGTGAATGATATTTGTTTTCTGAGAAAAAAGACGGTCTTTGCGGAACAATGATCGCATAACAAGCTGCATGTGAAGGTTTTGAGTATAAAAAATGAAATTAAGTCGAGCCTCCATATATCGAACTTCCACATATCGAAATTTTCTATATATCGAAATCCCAGCAAATTTCTATGTTCATTACATAGAAAAATTGTTTCTATATATCGAAAAAATCTCTATAGATCGAAATTTTTTTCGAGACGTTCGTAGATTTTTTTTCCTCTGTAGACTGTTTTGTCTCATGAGAAATGAAGGTTACGGGAGAAAATTATGCTTACTAAAGGTTGCTAAGAAACTCATAAGAAATCTGGGTTTGAGGGGTGTGTAGATAGGTCGTTGTTCCGTTCTGGAGTTCTTAAATTCCCTCAAGTTTATTTCAATTCTTAGTTGTAGCAATAACAGTGTAAAATCAGTTTCAAGTTATCCTTTTTGTCTGCTGGTTATCATTTCTAGTCTTTTTAGCTGCAGTAAAAATAATTCCAGTTAAGTAGATTGATTTTTTATTTTTCTCTCGATTACATTGTCAAAACGAAAATCCCCTCATGTTGCAAATCAAGTTGAACTGCCGAAGAATGAAGATATTTGAAGTCACAAAAATGTGTAATTTGTGTTAATTTTTCAGTTATTAACTTTCTTTTGATCCGATGCTCGTATAAATTAGAAATTGGGTTTCATGCACGAAAATTAGCTTTGATTTTAGTGTTTTAGAAGATTTTTATGATAAAATAAGATCGTTTCCATACATCGAAATTTCTATATATCGAATTTTTTTCCGGCAATTTGCTACTTCGATATATGGAAGTCCGACTGTATATATTCAAGCGAGCATATCGAGAGAAAATTGTCGTTTCGTGAGTATTTTCAGAATCGGGTATCTGTTGTGTTCTAACTGGGTAAACAGTAACTACTTATATTATATATTTCCTATATAAAACGAGCTGATGTGTGCATCACATGACTTCCTTTTGCTCCAATTTAATGTCGTTTCCCCATCATTGGCAATTTTAATGTGATTCAATTGTTTACTCTCTAAATGTCATCCACAGTGGCCAAATTAAAATCAAATTTAAAATTAAAAAAAACGCCAAATTTGTCGCCAAGCTGGCGACAAAACTTGGCGACCAAAAAAATGACGATATATTTCCAAGTGTCCGACAAATTATAACACCACTTGAGTTTACATCGAAATTAACAATGATTTCCCCCCAAAAAAGGGGCAAAAGACCCCCTTAGGAACATCCGAATGCAACCAAAAGGGAAGGTGCACAACTAGGTCCCACTAGGAGTCTACGTACTAAATTTCAACTTTCTAGAACATACCGTTTTTGAGTTATGCGAGATACATACACACATACATACGTACATACACTGTAACAAAATTCGGAAACGTTTCTGGATATATCGGAAACGTTTCCGAAATAGTAGGAATACTTCATTTAATAGCGAACTCCTCAATATTCAGAAAGCTTTTTGTTATTTCAAGACATCTAGAGGCGGAAGTGATGACGCAGCGCTTCGAAGCCTATTTCATCCTTCCAACACGGGCGCCAATGAGTCGGAAATAACGAGAACTTATTTTTTTTTCTCATCTATGGTTGCTGCAGTCAGCAACTGTTTAGCATTGGATTGCTTGTTATTTCATGTCTAGAGAGTAGTAAAATGTGTCGAAACTAATTTTACGCCTTTGCATTTTGGACTGCCCTTGATTTTTTAGACGACGTACGCAGCTATTAAGTCAGTTAATAACCATTTGCTTCTTTACAATTTCCAATGCGACCATAATTAGATATATATTGTGTGTTCAAGCGTGAATAGTTTCAACACCCGTGTTTATACTTAATGAAACGAAACCCTTTGGATTACTTATTCAGTTGCAATGGAGGGTACTTAGATTTTTTTCCGCTCATGTTCACTTGTAAGTATTAATGAATATTTTAAAACATGTTGTTATATACATTTATATTTTTGTTGATTTGCATTTGATGAGGCTCCAATTGTAACTGCTTTTGGGGTTTATCGAATTAATTTAAAGTTATCCTACATACCTATGCGCGGTGTACCATTTGTTGTAACCAACTGAAACTGATTAATTACGCAAAAGAAATAAGATTTATGTTTGAGAAGCAATCACAAAAAAGTTATTTCGAAATACTTGGATGTACATACATTTTGGTTCAAAAAGAAAAAAAAATCAATTGTTTAATTCATTAAAAATATGGTAATGCAAATATTTTCTAGTATTGTAATATGCTTCACAAAAAAATGTGCAAGTATTATTTATCTTTTTTTATTATAATTTATTCATTCATTTAAAAATATTTATACCATTAGAAAATGACCATGTTATCTATTAGTAAGAACATAGTTATGCAATTAATTCATCTGCTTATTCATTTTGTTAAATGTGGTTAACAATAAAAAAATTCCTTGACATTAGTTGTTCCGAAAATAACATTTCCTTCGTGGATATACTAGTTCAATGTAGGGCAGTCAGGAGGAATGAGTCAGGGGCAAAAATGGAACAGCTGCATTTACATGCCGAAATAAAAAGTAATATTATTTCATGTCATCGTTTTAAAAGTGATCATTTTTTAAATACTATGTTATTAATATGCAATGCACATATGGGGAGAAGACGAGGGGCGTTCACCACGCTGTCTGTGCCATTGACATTTTCAAGGGGTTGCTTTTTTTAAGGGGGGGGGCGCTTTATATCATTTTATGGGTGCACCATCACTCTTATGGTGTGGGGGGGGGACTCTCGTATATATGAAATGGAATAATCATGTAATAGAGTTCAGTGTTTTAATAAATAAAATATATAATGCATTTTGAGCACACTCTAAAAATAAAATCAGTAACCTATTTTGATTAAGCATCTATATTTGTGATAAACTGGAAAAGGGGAAGAACAGAAGAATAAACCCGAATGGTTCCAGCAGGGGGACTTTGGTGTCATATTTAAATTCATCAATTTCTCTGTTGGTACTTTTCGGTACACTTTGTTCGTAAAAGAAATTGACTTGACGTGAACGAATTTCGGAACGCAAAGTATGGGTAAGTTCTGTCAAATTTTATCCGAAAATAAAAGCTATCAAGTTTGATACAAGATATGTTTTTAAGTTCTGCATTAAAAATACAATATGTTGATAATTTTGTCTTGAAAATATTGAGAGAAAAACTGAAGTTTAATATTGTTTAACAAACAATCCCACTTTTGAGAAATTACTCCCCTTCCCTCCCCCGACGATTTTGTGATTATGAATAAAACTACTATATTATTTCATAAATTTTCAAAAATTTATAACTGTGCATATGTTATGCTGTTAACCATGCTATTTGTCATTAGAAATTCAGAAGAAAAAAAAAATCCACGAATGATTCTAAAATTGCTTGTTTCATTGCTCTTAGATATGAAAGAATTGAAACTGATACGGCATGCAATACTATAGTAAAAAATTATTTTTTAGAAAAAATCACGGAAAAAGGATTCCGAAATTCTCAGAAACGTTTTTGAAAATTGTTTGGAGAATTCCGAAATACTCGGAAACGTTTTCGAAACTTTCATGAACCACAGCTGCACAGAATACTCAGAAACATTTCTGGAAATTACGGAAAGAGGATTCCGAAATACTCAGAAACGTTTCTGAAAATTACAGAAAGAGGATTCCAAAATACTCAGAAACATTTCTGGAAATTAT
>NW_026558485.1:0-182052 GCF_026930045.1 Uloborus diversus | reverse complement strand
GTCAGATGTCATTTAGTATGTTAATATTAGCACCATTAAACGGAAAAAGAGAACTTTGGTGCCAGACTTGACTGATTATACATTTAATTAATTAAATGCAATTATTTAAACCAGAAATGAACAAAATTTTGTTGCTTAGAAATATATGATTCCCGAAGCAAAAAATTTTGCCTTTTTTAAATGGATTTACAGAAAATTTAACTTACCTTTAAAAATGCAATTTAAAGAGTTTTGGCTTAAAACATCTTCTTCCTAATGTGTCCCCCCCCCCCCTTAAATTTTTTTCAGAAATTTCGATTTACCGTAGATGGTCCGGTTTTGATCACTTCAGATAACCAAAGTTTTAACTATTAAAGTAAAATTGCTAGTAAAATTTGGATTAAAACCCATCAGTTCTAATAACAAATTCAAGACTGAAGAAGTCAACACATCACTTATTCTGTTCCAACAGGAGTCCACCTTCAATCTGGTTCCCCCCCACCCTAAGAGCTTGGGTGCACCTCCCCTAAATATCTCACAGACCTCCTCTCACCCCATGCAATATCAAGAACCTCCCCCCCCCCAAAAAAAAATAAAAAATACCTCTGGAAACACCCTCTTAAAAACTTCAATGGCACAGATTGTGGCATGAACCCCCCCCCCCCCACAGGTGGCAGGGCATATTTTAAGGAAATTTGACTGTGTGGGCAACTCCAACTTCCTGGGAAGGGGGGGGGGGGAATTGTAAATGTGCAGTTTATGTTAGTTGAATAATCGTCAAAAAAGAGTTGGGGTGTGAACATTGGAATTCGGGAAATTATTGCTAATGGTCGTTTTGTTCAATAGGAAAAGAGTGCAAAGAACATAAACGCTGCGGCTCAGCGTTTAAAATAGTTCAAACGGTCGTTGAGATTTTGAATTTTTTAAATTTCATTCATTATAATACAACCATTCATTTTCATTTTAATACAACCAAATTCAAATAACATTGTCTTTTTCAAAGAAAGATTTCATATAAAACCTTTCTTTGTAAAGTTCAACTTCTGGTTTTCCTTCTTTTCGGTTTTTAATTTGCAGAAATTTTATGACGGATGGCCGCGGGTTGAAATAGGCCGTCCCACAGCCATTTAGAGCAATATTCATTCTTTTGTTTATTGTTTCAATTGTCGTTCCGGCACGATGGTCAAATTTGACTATATTATAACTGGAAACTACCCGCTCCACCTGCATCGAATGGGGAGTTGCGACGATAAGTGTTTTAAGCAACTTTTTGAGTGGCCCTTTGGATATGACGAACATTTTCTTTAGTCTTGTGGAAGTGCAGGAAAATGTCCGAAGAGTTGTCTGGGAGAGTTGAAATTTGATCAATGAGCGGCCAGCTTTCACATACCGAATCCACAAATTCAGAAGCTTCATTCGTTAACAATTTGGAAGGTAAATTTTCTAATGGAGATTATTTCTGCCACTGATCCTGCAACACATAAGGCTTTGGCAGTTTTTAAAGTTTTGGCCTGTTTGTCATTAACTCTATCTTTAAGAAGATTCATTGATGATAGGACAATTTTTTGTCTTATTGATTCAAAATGTCTTGAAAATGTTGCAACATTAGAATTGACTTTCTCCTGACGTTCACTGGTGTGGTATGTAAGTGGGCAATTTCATTTGACTGTACTGTGTGGACAATTGCCCAAAAATACCCCATTAAAATATGCCCTGCCAGGTGGGCACCCCTGACGTATATGATTGAAGAAATAGGCATAACAGTTGATTCTATCATTGAAACTATTGAACAATGAGGTAGTATCATAGTTGTTTAGAGTCTATAAACAATAATTCAAACAATACTCAAGCGTGACAAATATGTAGAGTCCTGACGTGTTCAGAAACGTGCAGTTCTTTAACCAGTAATGTTGTTTGCGGACTAGTAAATATTCATGTTGACTGGTCTGAAGAACCAGTAGGATTTTTTACTGATTTCTAACACTGCAATATCTGTCACATGGTTCAATATTTCTATTTTATGCAAAGTAATTGTTTATGAGCTGTTATGCATTTGGTTTATAAGAATTAATATCTATAGGGGATTCTGGATGACTTTCTTGAAACTCAAGATATCCTGGAGCTGGCAGACGGGCTCAACTTCACTTCCGACGCTTTTCCCGAAGAAGCCTGGTGTGTTTTTTAATGATAAAAAGTGTAATTGAATTTTCATGTCCCACTGTACCCACTCTTCCCCTATTCGTTGAATGTAATCTCCATTTTGAAATATTTCAGAAACAGGAATGTGTAAACAATCTGCGCGAAACGATGTGTGTGTATTAGTTCCTTACATTGCTTTTTGTTATAGTTTATGTTACAGTTGAGAGTGGTGATGCGACACACTGATGTTGATGTTTTGGAAACATAGTTTTTTTTTGTTGAAACAATGATGTTTTAATTTTGAACATCTATTTTTTACTCCCTTTCACAAAAAAGGAAGTATTGTATTCGCGAAAAAAATTTCACTCAAAAATCGGCCTTAATTTCCTTTTTGCGCACCCCCAAATGAATGTTGAGTTTATTTTTCAACCTTACCACACGTGGATATATGCCTAGGAATGTACAGACACCCGAAATATCCATTTTGACGATCCCAGAGTTAATTACAACGAGTTTTCCCCTGACGTATGTATGTACGTGCGTATGTATGTTACATAACTCAAGAACGGAATGTCCTAGAAAGTTGAAATTTGGTACTTAGACTCCTAGTGAGGTCTAGTTGTGCACCTTTTTTTTTTTGGTTGCATTTGGATGCTCCAAAGGGGGTCTTTTACCCCCTTTTGTGGAGAAATCATTGCTCATTTCGATGTAAACTCAAGTGGTGTTATAATTTGGCGGACACTTTGTGATATGTCGCCAGTCTTTTGATCGCCAACTTGGCGACAAATTTGGCGATTAAAAAAAAATTTTTTTTTAAAATCTGGTTTCAATTTGGCCACTGTTGGTGATAATTAGAGAGTAAACTATTGACTCATATTAAAACTGCCAATAATGAGAAAATGACATTAAATTGGAGTAAAAGGAAGTCATGTGATGCACACATCAGCTCGTTTTTTTAAGCATTGATATTTTTCCACCGATGTCCCACCATTAGTTGAAAGTGTATATGAACAAGGGCCTTTTGGTCAAAAATTTGCAAGAATGTCTTGTACCTCTAAGGACTGACTGAATGCTTATTATTTCATGAACTAGAATGCATTTGAACGAATCCATTACCTGTTTGGTGATGTTTTGAGAGCAGAAATTTTAAGCCTAACTCCAGTGATTAACCCTAAACTCCAGTAGGTGGTGTTAATAGTTGATCACTTTTTCATGTCCTCAATCTCCTAAAATGACAGTCTTACCAGTAAAACAGTTCAGGTATCAGATTCAGTTCAGCCTCGTCAAAATAAAGCATTTCCCTGCATGTCAAACATTATCAAAAAATATTATCAAACTAGACGCCTGCGGCGACCAGCTGGTTCGCCTTCTTACGCCATTCGCCTTTCTGTGCAAGCAGCCACCTACGGCGGCTGTTTGGCTAACTTGTCATTTACCTTTTTACTTCAAGTTTGCCGCCTTCGGCGGTTGTTTAAATAAATTTGGCAGCAGTATTAATCAATACATCTCTATCTTTTTTTTTTTTTTGTGCCATTCACATTTTTACGCCAAGATTGCCGCCTTCGACGGCTATCTACCTTTACAATCTATCTCTACATTTTCTTATCCATCTCTATTTATTTTGACCTCCCCACCCATTTCCTAATAAAAACAAAGATCACTCGAAAAAACCGCTTTTTTTTTAATTTAAGTAGAGCAAAAAAAAAAAGCTCAAATTCCCCGTAGTGTGCAAAAAGTAGCGTTTGACAAAGATAAAAAAAATCTCGCTGTTTTTATTGAATTAATGCGCACAACTATGAAATGTAACGTAATATAGATACAGCGAAAGGTCCAGCTTGGGGGGGGGGGATGGAAAAAGAAATAAATGCAATCCCTAAATAAAACAAAAAAAAGGAAAGAAAAAAGCAAGCGCTGCCGGAAAAACACGTGGTCATCACGTCAGAAAATGTAGAAGTAAGCTATATAGTAAAAAAAAAAGATTAACATTGCTTGCGATTAAGATTCCATCGAAGCCCAATATCGAATCGAAACCCAAGTAGTGACGTCACAGGCATAAAAAATTGAAGAACGCTTTTTTCGACTGATGCGTGAAAGGACATGATGTGTTCAGCATTAAAAAAATTGTAAAAAAAAAAAAACTATTTCATATTTTTAAGAACTTTTTTCTTTTGAAGAGGGCGAAATATTTTTACTATTACCAACTTAAATTTCAGAAATGAGGCTTTGATACTTCTAGCAGGATGATATTAGAAAAAAATAAAACCCAGGAAAACATGCAAATTAAAGGTTTTTCAAAAATTCATAAAAAATACAAAAATTGCTCTATTTTCAAACTTTTTTCATTCATCATATTTAAAATTAAATTTCCTACACTATAGAAAAAAAAAATATTTGTGTGGTGCGATTGGTTCGGGGTCTGTGAGGTAAAAATTACTAAAAAGTGCAAAAAAACACATAAAACATTAAATAACTTTTTTTCTAATTAAAATATCAAAAATCGAAGCCCGAGGTGCACATCTTCGGCAAAAACAGCACCTGTGTACCAAATTTCATCTTTCTAGGCCTTACCGTTTTCCAGGGAAGCGCGCCACACACACACAAACATCTTATTTTATTATATGTATAGATGATAGTGCCGTGAAGCAAGTTTCATTGTTGATGACATCAGGAGCGTTACTCGATCATTGGCGATTATATATATGAGGATTATTAAATGACTGAATGAAATCATTTGAGATCTAACAATATGCTCAGTTATGCAAGAATGATTCCTAGCACATTTCATTTTGCCATAAAAAGGGTTGCAAAGTAAGAAAAGAGTTACTCAAAACATTTTCTTAGCATTTTTGTACTACATTCTTAGCATTTTTTTACTGGGGCTCTGCCCGCTCGCTAATAACCAACCCCCGAAGATTGCTTCGCAATCCTATTTGATTCGCAAAGATTTAAATTGTCAATTAGAAAGAAACAGATTAAAAACTCATTATGAGCTGGCTCTCTTTGGAACAAAAAGCACCCCCTCCCAAGGGTGCCCATAAGGGGGGGGGGGCGGCTCAAGCCCCCCCTTAGAAATGAGAACTTCCTTGCTTTTAGTGCTTTTTTCTTTGCAAAAATGTATAAAAATTTCCTTTCCAACCATTAATGAATAAGTTATTAAAAATGTCAAATTTTAATATCTCTAATCTGTACTGAAATCGCTTTCCATGGGGAAAATATTCTGCTAAACCATGAAGGAAATTTTTGAGCCCTCCCTAAATTTTTTATATGAACACCATTTCCCCTTCCCCAGGTTTCAAAATAATTTGTACCAACTTGCATAGCGATAAGGGCTAGAAGGCTCCTGAGCATTTCAAAACAGCAGTTGTGTATGTTTGAGAAGTCGCTTTTATATTCGTGATCTCTAGTAATATATTTTGCTCTTTAGCTAAGGGTTTGGATTGAGTTGAGCCTAAGATTTTCCATTAAGATGGAAACCCTTAAAATTTGTGAATAAGAAAGAAGGGACAAACAAATCAAAAAGACGTAACTGTGGCAACTCCAAATGAAACATCAATAATTTGAATGGAAATGAGAGTTTTCGAACTTGATTCAAGGAAGGATACAAGGGAGGGGCGATGGGAGCGATCGCCCCTCCCTTGTATCCTTGAGGAACCCTGCACCAGCAATTTTTCCGAATTGAGGTCCTAAAACGAAAGAGTAGGCCACCCTTCATGTGTTGTTAAGGTAAGGAATCAGGTTCGAATCTAGGACATTTTTTATCTTTGGTGATTTTAGGAGGAGGAGTTTGGTGGACTTCCTCCAGTATTTTTCAAAATTTAAGTTTTAAAAACGTGAATTTAGACATCTCAGTTAAGTTTACAAAAAAGAATGGACCGTCAATGATGATAGGGAGAGTAAGTTTCGAAACATTTCCTCGGAATTATTAAGAAATTGAATTTCGAAAACTCAATTTTAGAATACCTCTATCAACGGAAAAGAAAAAAAATAGGTTGGGGGATCTTCATTGTGAATTCTCAATATTTTAGTCCCCGCAAGCAGGTGTCAATCAGATACACCGTAAGAAGCAAGGTTAAAAAAAAAAAAAAATCGCCCCCTCCTTGAAAAATTTCTGGATCCGCCCTTGACATGATTAGAACTGCTTGTAACTTTTTTTTCTTTGGAGACAGAAGCTAAGATTTTTGACCATAAGTTGAGTTAGATCTGGAATAAAAAAATCCGCTCCTTCCAGTGGTGTCAAAAAGACTACTGTGAGACAATTCCTTCCTGTTTCACTGATAGATTTTATGAAGATAGTAGTGCCTAAATTTTAGTTAAGCCTAAAAAAGTTCGAGCTGAAAACGCAAATAATTCCGGCCGTATTTAAGTTAGAGCATTGAAACAAGTTGCATAGAACGCGGAAAATTCTACCCTTTCCAACGATATATAGTAATATGTGGAAGTAATTTTTACCCCTTTAATTGGCAAATTACGCAAAATTTGAGCTTAAAAAATCAATTACAAAAAAACTAATTTGAATTTTAAAAAACAAAACACGAGGTGCAAACCACTTGGACTTGGAAGTAATTTTGTACAAAATTTCAAGGCTATAGGTGCTATGGGATCTATTGAACGCAAGCCTGCCACAGACTTCTTTTCAAAATTTTCTTTGACTTTACTTTTTTTTAATATAAAGAGAAAATGTTTGCATTAAAAGGGAAAAACAACATTTGTGCAACATAATTGCAGACATAAGTCAACATCCATTAACCTGGATTTTTTCTAAAATCAAGTTGGAAAACCTGGAAATGTCGGGGAATTTCATTTTTGAACTTTTGTGGCAACCCTATTAAAGTCTTTGCATAGATTGTTTTAAGGCATTTTCATACAAAGAATTTGAATCATGTAATTTTTAATATTATTATTGAATGTGTTTTGTTTTTGCCCTGCTATGATTACTTAGAGAAATGGTATTTTTGATAATGAATAATTTGTGGACTAGCAAAAAAAAAACACACAATTGTATGTCTCAGTTCTTAAAGCAGTTTTGGGTGTAAAAAAACTTAATTGTATGAGATTCTGTTGAGAATTTCATCCTTATTTATAATCAGCACCAAATGTAATGTTAGAAATCTGTGGGTTGAAATACATAATACTGCATGAAATCTGTTTTCAAGCATTCATTTCTGTTCTTTTCTATATTAGGCATAAACAAAAAAAAATTTACTTTTTTTCTAATATGCATACAGTTGTAGTGCAGCTCTGGTTAGTTGAGCTGTGACCTTGACTATGTTTACCTGCTTTAGGGGAGTTTAGTGAAAAATAGACGTGTTATTGGCTCGGATTTTAGTTGGAATATTTTTAAAAAACTACTAAGAAAGTTTCTAAGCTCAACTTAGCGCCAATGACCCCTCCCTATTTTCCGAAACAGAGGTAAACATTGTCAGAGTCGGGGCTCAATTTCTCAGAGCCTAATAATTGTTAAATTTGTTAATTGTTCTGTTTGGAGGAAAAATAAATAGCCACTTAATTCATCATTCATTTTTGTTGTTGTGCTGTTAATGACACCTATTATTTATCTTTTACCCAGTCATGTTTGTGATTCCTGTATTAATATATTACCAAAAGAAGAAAGTAAGGCCTTTTCCATGGAATACTAACTTGAGCACAGGACCAAATTTGACGATTCCCATCACTGCCTACATTAAGGTAAAATTACATTCATTTATTGTTTATGCATGTTTGTTTAAAAAATATTTTTAATATAAAGCAGTTATGTTCCAAAGTAGTAGGAAAAGTTCTATGATTCATAATATTAGTGTTCCCTTCAAATCGAGAAAGGACAATGAGCACTTCAACTCAATTATAAGGACACTTTTTTTACGGTAGAAAATACAAAGTTTTTTTTTTTTGTGTACTCTTCCTATAGTATTTTAGTGAACAAGGGAAAACGACAGGATTACATTTCAATGCTTGCTGGTGGGAGTTTTTACCTTTCGAGAAAGCAGATTGCTTTTGTGATCAAGTATTGATAAACTTCAAGGGGGCTTGAAGGGTGCATTGAGAGATGCAAAAAAGGGTACAACAAAGGTTGCCTTCAGGGGGGTACATCTTACACTTTTTATAGCCGCCCCCGATGAATCTTAAAATGTGTATCAAATATTCCGAGGTAAAACATACATTCAAATCATTTATATTGGCATTTATTTGTATTTAGAGCAAACTAAAATGATAAAACGTGATGTAGGTAAAAAATTCTCACCTATTCCTTCCTAACCTATATTGTCTGCATGATGGGAAGATAGGAAAGATAAATTCTAGTATAGTAGAACCTCTCAATTAGGGACACTAACGGGACCCAACTTTTTGTCCCTTAGACTTTTACTTTATAATACTTGTTTCTTTTGCATATGTTAATGTTCAACTCTCCTCAATTAATATTTCGAGGAAAAGTGAAACTTGAATTTCAGTAAATTCACTCTTTCTTATGCGCTTGTGCATAATTTTTTGTATTTTTTTTTCTGTGTCTGTCCCTTAAATAGAGGTTTCCCTTATTCGGATGTGTCCCTTATGAGAGGTTTTACTGTATATATTTTTAACTTTTTTTTTCTACCTTTACATGTATTTTTCAGTATTTTGATATTGTATAGTACTTTTTAAAAGTCCTTGTCTTAAAAACTTAAGTGTGGATGTTTTGCCAGAAGTTAGTTTTTTTTTGTGTTACTGCACATCACATTTAAAACTCTCTTTGTTAAACTGCCCAATTTTCTTTATGTTATAAAATCAAAAAGTGATATTTTCTTGATAGTTTATGGATAATTTTCATTTGAGTGGGAAATAGAAATTTTTCATATGCTGGGGAAACACTCTAATTGCTGTGTTGCTTCAATTATGTATGAGATAGTAAGTTAATTAATGAATGATATCTCAAATTTTAAGCAATTAGTTTTAATTGGGATAATACTTTTCTATTATTTGCTTCTATAACCATACATTTTGATTATATTCCTTTAATCATATGAAACGGACAAATTTTGTCCGTTTACTCTTTTTAAATCATGTTTTCAATGCATTTTGTGAAAAATATTTTCTACACAATTAAATAAATAAATAAAATAAACAATACTAATAACTGAATACATAAAAAAAAGTAACTAAACAAATGAATGAATTAGTAAACAAAAAAGTGAAAGTTTGAAAAAGAAATTAATAAGTAAGTAAAACAAAATAATCTAGAAAAATAGGTTGCAAAACTCAAAATTTTTTTGTCTGATATTATGGACTCTAAAACTATTTCTTGTACTTTTGGGTTGATGTCTTTTGTTGCTAAGATATATAGAAATGTAGTAGCAGATTTTAGGGAGAGGGGGGGCACCCCCCAAAAGGAAAAATTTATTTAACTAGTTCTTTTTTTTTTTTTTTTTTAATTGACTGCTCTGTATAACATGAAGAAATGTTTACAGTTTTTTAAAAGAACATAAAAGAGACAAATCTTATTTGAATAAAAGCATTTTTGTTTGCTAAAGAAGTAATACGTGAATGTGAGACCAGAGCGGCAGTTTAACTTACCTACTGGTTTCGAACTCAAAGGAACGTAATACAGCCATTCATCTATTAATTCTTCTTTGATGGAATCGGTAATTGACATTTAAAAAAAAAAAATGTGTGAAAATGTGCCTAGAAAAGTCATTTCAATACAGGAAGCTATTTGCAAAATATATTTATTTTTTCAGCTTATAAAAAATGCAAAATGAAGTAAATCACATGATAGTTTCTTGGCAAAACCACAGTATTATTTGAAACGGCATGTAGTTTTTAAATTTTTAAGAACAAATGATCAACTGGTTTGAAATTTGCAAGGAAGTAGCTTCTGAATTCTTTAATAAAACCTATATATTATAAAGCTATAATTTTCTTATTTACATAATATTTTGCAGTTAAAATATAAATTCATTAAAAAAGCTCAAATGAGGTATGGGTTTATTTAATAACCTTGTTCCTGTGTCATAATCATTATGAAAATGTTCCTAATTAAAACTGCTCATTTTTCCGCATCTCGCTGAAATTATATAGCCTTTAGTGTTTAATTGGCTTGAAGTAGTTGAAGATATTTTACTTCCACATTAGTAGAAAAGTGCATAATGTTTAGTTAGGAAAAAAAAAACACATTTGTTGATGATCTAAATGAAATGTCTACCTTTCCTCCCGATCGTTGTGAAAAGCCTTTGGATTTATTTGTTTTTCTTATTACCGATTGGCAACAAATTGTAAGAATGTTTTCAGCTTTGCAAGCCATGTGTTTTGTCATTCAATCATTATGCTATGTGAAATGTAGCTTTGTCTTTTGGTTTCATATTAACAGTGCTAATAGTCTTCTGCTTTAAGATGAAATAAAATAGTTACTTAAAATTATACAGTCCACGCTTATTCCTTTGCGGGCCATCGAATTTACAACATTTAAAAATAAAATCATGAAAACTTCGCTATGAAAAATTTGAATTGGGGGGAGGGGGTTGAACTCTTCAATTTCTTGGGGCCCTCTCCAAAAATTTTCTATATCTGCCCTTGTAGAAATGAAATGTTATACTAAATCCTATTCTTTGAAACTTAAAATTAAGAAGTCAAAAATTGATTTAAAGAAAAAAACTATATTTACTTTGCCATTATTTTGTTATTGAGTTAGATTATAACAATATTTTGATGTTTTAATAGGAAACATTTGATAAAACAATTTAAACTTTTAGTTGGTTCTACTAATTTACTGAAACTTTTAACTTTGGGATGTACAACGTTTTTTGAGTAAAGGACTGACTTAGCAAGCATACTAGTGAAATTGCATGCAATAAACTGACCACCCAGTTATCCCATCCTGAGACTACAGTTTTGTCCTTGTTATGTACTCGTCAATCTGGAATAGGGAGTAACTGAGCTGGAGACAGATATCATCTCATTGAAGTTGAGAGGGCTTCTTTGCCCTGGCTTAGGGGTGATAGCTTACTGCTAAATACAGTAAAACCTAATAAGTTGACCACCTGTCTAAGTTGACTGCTGTTTTCAGGAACAGAATTAGATCTTATCATATAATTCAACCTCTATAAGTTGACCACCCGTTTAAGTTGACCACTATAGTAAGGTAACTGTGCAAGTGGTCAACTTGTACAGTTTTCACTGTACCCAAGCTTTGCCTTCTATTTTAGAGTTTAACTGCACCATGTCTGCGGACTCTCGCAGACTTGTAAATTTACTTTTATCTACCAGTTTGTTGGCACTCTCAGCTTCAATGAGGTGACATCTGCTTCCAGTTTGGTTATTCTCTATTCCAGGCTGATGAGTTCATCACAAGGGCGAAACTGCAGTCTTTTGATGGGATAACTGAGCTGTCAGTATATTGCATGTAGTTCTGCTTTAGCCCTGGCTTATGGTAGTAACTTACTGCTAAACTAGTGAAAGGTCCCCCAAGTCCAAGAACCCAATAGACAAAAATTATATATAGGATTAATTAAGGATTAATTAGCTCATTTAGGATTAATTAGCTCAGCTTTCAACCGATACGTCAAATTGAATGATGGATGTTGAATTAAGTAATGAAACAAAAAATGAGCCGTGCTATATACAAACATTTAGGAACAGAATAACAGCCATAATGGTACGGCTATAAAATTTCACTCAAATGCTGTAAAATAATAATATTTATACTACATCAGTGAAATAGTTTAGACTAAGTTAAAGCTCGTAGTTGCTAGTTTACATATTTTGGACTCATTGTTGGTATTCTTATTTTTTTTTTTTTTGATTGTAAAAAAAAAAATATTTGTTTGGAAAATTCCTCTTTAGTCTAGGAGAAATGACTGGATCTCAAATGTACCTGCACAATACAATGAAACATGATGCATCAAAAATGCAGTATGTTAAACTTTATGTAATGTGAAACATTGTACAGGGTTAGCATGAAAGAAGATCCGAGTCTTAAAAATTCATATTTTATAAACTATTGCACCTACGGCTGTAAATGATACATAAAAATAAAGATAAACTGAAAGTTTTTTTGGGCTGATAAATGGGGTATAGCTATTAATGTTGGAAAATGTTGAGTGCTACATTTAGGGCATGAAAATAGGTGTACAAGTTATTGTTTGCAAGGGTTCAGCCATTAGTCAGGCAGAAAAAGTGATCTGGGCGTCTTAATAAGTCAGAATTTAAAGTTTAGCCAACAGTGCAGCATTGCTAGCAACAAAGCCAATAAGATGCTTGGGTTTATCAATAGATCTACTTCAAACAAATCTAAAGAAGTTCTTCTGCCCTTATATAGAAGTTTGGTAAGACCCCATTTGGAGTATGCTGTTCAGTTTTGGTCTCCTTTTCTTAAGAAAGATATTAATGTATTGGAAAGGGTTCAAAGGCGGGCTACAGGGCTAATAAATGGACTTTCTCATTTAGACTACGATTCCAGGGTTAGAATGCTAAAAATGTACGATCGTGAGCAAAAGAAGAGACCGAGGGGACATGATTCAGTTGTTTAAATTTATTTAAATGAAAGATGTCACGGGGCTGAAGTTTAGTACTGAAAACATGACAACGGGTCATTGTTTTAAGCTATTTAAATCTCAGGCTAACATGGATATTAGGAAAAATTATTATTTTAGCAGGGTAGTGGAACCTTGGAACAGCTTACCGGAAGAGGTGGTAATGAGCAAGGGAGCTGATAGTTTTAAAAGGGCCATTGATCTTCACTGGGGTTTGTAAATTGACTAGGAGCAGCCTAGCTGGGCAAAGAGCCTGTTGCTGGTCGTCGCTTTTGTATTTGTAAATACTTAAGCATGCACATTCCGCACTAGCTTTTTTTTTTAATCACAACAGTCCTTACATGTGTATTAACTTCTGTATTAAGGTTAGCAACCAAGACCTCTGGTGAAAATGTTTTTACCCCTAACCCCTCTCCCTCCCCCCACTTTGCTGGGCCACTGAACTTTATTCTTTTTTGCAACAGGACTAAAGTTACTTATATCTCTATTTTATTTTCACTTACTAATAGGAAAGCTTAGCATTATCGGAATTAAAGTGATTGAAATGCGTCTTCTTTTCAGGAATTCGGAAAGTACCCGTGAAATGTAGCTGTCAGAAGAGAGTGGTGTTGCGGGCAAGCTCAGCATTATTTGATGACTTTATTGATCAGGTCACAAAAGTAAGCGTTTTAAATATATAATTTTTAGCATTGATGAGGTGCAATATAACTATATTACATCTCTACAACTTCAACCATTTGCATTCTGCTGAAAGGATAAGTTCTATCAGTAATCTGCCGCTTTTGAGTCACAGTTAACCAGCATTAAGTTCCTTGATTTGTTAACCCGTCCGATATGATTCTTTTTTTACTAGAGCAGACCATTTAATCAGGGTTCGCCGATATATAATGATATATATCACAATATAGATCATGATATATATCGACGATATCTTATACATATAAAATCTGAGTATCTATCTATCTATCTATCTATGTCCAAGCTTCTTCTCCCGAACGACAGTGAACTGACCATCGAACCAGGTATCGATGGATTCGTCATCTTCCCGTCTTCATGTTTGGCTATTTAACATAATCCTCCGATAATAATTAGCGGAGATATCAATTAAAAATTATTAATTATGACTCTTAGATTTCAAAATAAAATCCATATTTTTCGAAGGCTTTCCTCCATTCAAATTATTATTCAGTGCTTCAACTCAACTTTCCGGATGAACGCTTTTATTAAAATTTACAGCGTGAAGAAAATCATTGAGATGAAAGATCTGTTGCCATTTCTTTTTCTCGAATATGAACAGGTAAAATTCTTGTTTTTGTTTTAAGGCTTTTCCTGTAATCAGGGTGTTTAAGTTGTTTACTTTTCGATTATTTTGCCGTAATCTGCAGCAAAATTTTTTTTTTTGTTCAAGCCTGATTGTTAAATACGCGTCACATGACATAACTTTCATTTTCGAGGAGGACCGTGCACGTCGTAAAGTAAATGAGTGATTTACAAGTTATTTGAGTTCTTTGAGGGTTTGTACCTGGAAAACGGATTGATGTAATTCTTGTACGACCATGTGGATAGAATCCATCCAAATATTTATCTGAGTGGTATGTTGCATTAATAAACACCCGGGCAACGCCGGGTAGTAGACTATTTTATGTAAAAAGCGGATTGTTATTGTGCATAAATATTTCCGATATAGTCTATCAGATGTAATTCAGTTTAACGTGAGTAAAGATTATAGTTGATAATGCATATATTTTCCCCTTTTGTGCTGACTGAAAATGTACTCATAACTTGTATCATTGATAACGATTATTAACGTTGATGAGGTGTTTTGGCAAAAATATGTTTTACTGGTGTTTTGCAAACCTTGCTTTACGCGCATTTATTTATTCCTTAACGCGTTAGAAACTAGTGTCAGTGTACTACAAAAGCATCAACTGGACTGCTCTTACATTTTTTAGGTAGCCCGTGCAACGCCGGGCACGCAGCTAGTATGATTATATATCACGATATATATCCAATATTTATTTTGAAAGTATGATATTTTGATATTTTTGATATTTATTTTTCCCAAGTATGACATTTGCGATATAAATATTAAATGTATTAATATTATTTCTTTTATTATTAAAAATAATCAAAAGCAATATAGTATATTTATGTAACATATTAATTTATTATTAATATAATATAAATAATACTGTATTCCTTCTTTACTTTCTATTCATAAAATTTTACATAATGTAACAATTTTAATTGGTCAGAAGAAAAAAAATCTCTCATGGATGTGTACTGACTATATATATAATGCATACTTTTTATTTCTGAAATATATGAAATTTGTAAAAGTCGTTAACCAAAGAAAAATTAATAAAGCATCTAATGCTTAAATAGTTAGTTCTATTAAAATTATTAGAAATATATCAGTTATGCTATATTTTATTTCCAATAGATTAATAATCAAATTTCAAATTTTACAAATGATTGTAAATATTATTTATACTTAAAAAAATGTATGTTTATGAATGTAAATAATGAAAGAAATATTAATTTTAGAATTGATGCATTAACAATAATAGCATAAGAAAATAAACAGTGATTTGAGTAAGCAGTTGCTATTTAACAACTTAAGTTTGCACTGATTGAAAATATCGGGTATATATCAAAATTTCCGATATATATCAAAATATCGAATATTTGGGATATTTTCGAAAATATGTAGTTTTCAAACCCTGAAATTAATGGTGTTTTCCTAATTGTATTAACTATGAATTGTTTTGATGTAAAGTATTAATCTAAATTGACTTAATGTAAATTTTAATTAGATTGGAATTTTAGATTGACCTCTATTGATGGATTTCTGAATTTTAAAATTATGTGGAGAAAAAAAGGCAAGAATGATGGACTTCTGAGCACCTTCCATCTATGCTATGCTATTTTACATTCATTTTGTTTTATTTTATTTTTCGAAATTTTTAGCTTGAATAAAGCTAATGTGTTGGGTTTACAGTGACTGATCATGAGGCACATAAATAGGCTTCATGATATTAAGTATTTGATTTTGTACATAAATATTACAAGCAGGCTTGGAGTAACCGTGGATTACATTATAGTAATCTGGGTAATTGATTACGTTTTTGTTTTGATTCGTAATTAGGAGATATGAGGACATTCCTGCTAGTAAAGTTGTATTTTTGCTTGAGGTGCTCACTGAAAAAGAAAGGTACAGTAACTGTCACTTATATGAACCATGTTTGTTCTAAACGTTGGATTGATTAAATAGGCACTGATTCAATTAACCGGCATCCACTGTATTACTAGCTTGAATTTAAGTTTTGATACTTCTGTAATACCACTGCAAAGGTAATGCAATTCATCTCTCAGACTTAATCTTATCGCAACCATACTGTGTGAGAAATTTGGTTAGCTACAACTTGGGATGGTAGAAAAAAGAGATAGGTCATATTTCGCTTTGCTTATAACAATGTTAGGTTTCATTTCTACTTTTGCATAGCTAATAGTTAAATGTGAGAGATTTCACACTGCATTTTTTTCAAACTGAAATATTTTTATGATCGTCATGCAGCTGTGGGCACACATAGGATGATGGGGAACCCCTGTTCTACAACATGCAGTTCAGCATGAATTAGGAAGATCTCTTCTAATTTTTTATTAATGTAATCTAAATTCAGGAATAGACTTGGGTTGTAAAAAGTTTTGAAGCCAGTACTTTTTATTGCATCCTTTGGAGGGAAAAATACAAATGTAACACCATGAAAATGAATAAAATTAAAAAACTTTTTTTTAATTGCAATTTCACACCTTGAATGACAATAAATGTATTTTTAATTTTTAATTATGTTTGCAGCATTTAACAATTTTCTATTTCATATGATCCTGTTAACCCAAAACAATGTTTTCAGAATTGGATGGACTATGTTCTTTTTATTGTTTTAAAACTTATTTAAGTGTCTGAAGTTCAAAAGTATGAAAAGCTGTAATTGTAAAGCTGTTGTTCAGAAAACATTTTACAGCTTGGGTACAGAGCTTTAAACTTTTGACAGTTGTTGTTTAAAATTATGTAAAAAATATATTTTTTACATCATGGTTAAAACCAAATAATAATGTCAAAAATTCACCAATCCTGATATAAACATTCTTATTCAATCATATAGATGGGAACTGTCAATCTTGTTTGAGACTTTCTAGAAATGTCAAAAAATGGTGATCCTATGTTTTTTTTTTCTGAGGGTAAGCTGTGTCCATTATTGCTTTTTTTTTTAATGCTCTATATAAAAATATTCAACCCATTTGTATGTCTGTGTAATCATGTAAGATGTTTAGTTCTTAATTTGGTCTTTTTTATGCTAATTCTTCTAATGTAGATGTCATGCTCACACAAATATCGCTAACCCCATTTGATCACGATCTCCACCATTCTATTACTCATGCACGGAAGAAAAAGAACCATTACCTGGTTGCCAGATCATGTCCATCATGATAAAAAGAGGAAAACAGCACCTTTTAATAGAAGATTCACGCACCTGGCTCAAAGTTAGCCCCACTTTCATTGCAATTTTGAGCCATATGAGAAAGTGTTGAAAAATGCATTAAAAAAAACCTATTGAAATTGCAAGACTTTAAAATCAGATATATATAACTTATAAACATTAAAACTCTCCTCATTTTTGTTCTGTAGCATCGCAAAATTTATATAAATTTTTATATTGTAGAAAAGTGCTATAGCAAAAGCATCAATATTTATTGTTGAAAAACATTTTATTACTTGTTTAGAAAATAAAAATGCGGAAGAAAACAATTTTCAGTTATTAAAGTAAAAAAATGCACCTCTTTTTAGAGAATTATATTGGTAAAGTTGATAAAGAAAAAGGGAAAACATAAACATATAACATATTCAACATTAAAATAATGGTCCAAAATTTTATGCTGCAATATCTATTTATTGAGGGATGTTCATGGCTTGTATTACTATGGCTACGGTAGAATATTTTATGTAAGTTTCAGTTCGTAGTCCAAAAAAGGCTTTGGCTGTGTTTGTCTGTAAAAAATGAAATAAAATAAATACATTTTGGGAAACAAATATTTATAAAATGAACACTTTGATTCCTACTAAAATTGGCAAAAACGATTATGTCTTACTTTTTGTCATTTTGTTAAATATTTCTGGATAAACTGTTACAGATACAAAGACATTCACTATTTTCAGAAAATTGAATGCTTGATAAATAAGTATGATGCAACATATTTTGAAAAATAAGTATGATTTCAACATCTTCAAACCAACATTCCAAAATGGCTTCAAATTGTTGTATTTTACGATTTGCTGTGTACAGTTTTGCAAGCTCCCCCCCCCCTAAAGTAAAAGGTAAATAGCTGATTTAACGGCCTCCCCAGCACAATGCAGCACTGCATCTTTAATTCAAAAAAAGAAAAATAATATACTAAAAATTTTGTACTGATGCGAAGTTAATTTGAGGGGCTCAAAGTTACCCTGTAATGACTGTACTGAAATCATTCTCTCAGTTACCAGAATTCTGTTTTTTATTCATCATAGCTATTAAGAGCTAAATTATTTCTGTCCTCCAGCATAGGTACTTTCTATTGTTTCAAAAAGGATTCTCCGAAAAGGTGCTTTCCCATTTGCACCACTTCATTAGAGTTGCAACGTTGATGTTATAGATACATTAACCATAGATAATGAATAAGTAATAATTAAAAAAATAGTTTAAAACTATCACAGTTTTAAACTTTTTTTTTTAATGATTTGCTTACTTAGTAATTTCTGTCAAATGTTTTTTCAATTCATATCTAAAATATTTTAGCTGTCAAATCAGATAATAATAATTACAATGATCCTGAATCATTAAAACACCTTTTTAAGTTAAATAATACAAAGAGAGGAATGTAATTTAAAGTACAAAAGATTGAAACACCAACGCTAGTTATTAATAGATGTTATTTAATGGCAGCTTTTACTTTTTTCGCCTAAAATTTAGGCTGATGCTAAAATGATACTAAAACTAAAGATGTGATTCTATTCTCAATAATTAGTCTATATCTTTCAAGCTGAATTTCATGAGAAATAAAACAGTTTAAAAATTTGTGTAGAGAGACTCCCCTCTGCTGTTGCACATAGCTCTTAAGAGAAAGTAGAATGGAAAAAAGTGGGTTTTCCTTTGCAGCCATGAGTAACAGATTCTGAACTAATGTGATGTTTTCTTCCCTTTTTGTTCTTCTCAACAATCACTTGAAAAACTTGTATTTTAGTTAATTTATGTAATATTTTCATCTGCACCGATTTCTAATAAAATAATTATTTTATCATGCATTATTTATCTACAAACGTCGAGGCGGCGATTGGAACTAAAAAAGGGGGGGGGGAGCAAAAAAAAAAAAAACTAAAAGTCATAGGATTTTTAGCGGCAGTAAAAAAAATGAAAGAAAAAGTACAAAATTTTGCTAAGGCTGATTTTAGAGCATCTGAGTGGTAATTGATGCAAATGTAACAACTTAACTCATAATTTTGATGAATTATGTGCACAAAAACTTTCCCCAAAGAAACACTTTGACATGAATTAGACTTACATTATTTACCCCAAAGTATTTTGAGGTGTCACAAACACTTGGTAATAATTTCATTAAGCAAGTATAGCTTGTTTTAGTTAGACAATTGGTTTATTAATATCTAAACAATGAATACATAAAATAAAAGTGACTGCTCGTGCTAAATAATGTTTTGCAAACATATATGTACAAAGTGAAACAAATAATTGTCATCTGAAAGTTTTGACACTTTTGCTTTTTTTAAAACTTCTAGTTTTGGTTTCTAAATTGAAAAATAAAATAAATAAAAAAAAAACTCATAAAAAGTGTGCGGGGGGGGGGGGGGAATAGCCACTGTACAAACTTCTAAGTAAAAGATGAAAAGAATGTCCCTCTTTCAATGTTGAAGACGTAAACTAGTGGATGAACAAGCATCTGATAAGAGCTGTATTCAAATATTCTTTTGTATTGTTAAAATGATTCCTTGTAACTCTGAAACACATGTATGCAGTGATTTGCAATTTTCATATTTCAATAACATTGCTTACATCTTTTTAGTTTCAGGAAAAAAGCATTGCTTCATTGACATAAAAATACTGAGGTTTTGTTCGATGTTTCTTCTTTCTGAAAGAATAATCAATGGTCTTTATTTTTTTAGCTGTTACACAAAGAGCCGAAGTTGTATGAACTTATTTGAAAGATTAAAAGGATGCTAAGTTGTATCATTCCTAAATCTTTGAAGTTGGTAAAGAACTAAGGGCATCTTGACTTAAAGTAAGAGCCAATTATAAATGTATTTTCACAATTTTGAAATCAACTGTCTTTTTTCCCATTGTCATTAGGCTTTGTTCTAAAAGATAAATATCATTTTAAAAACATATTTATTTTTAATCAAAAAACGTATGCTTTTCAGGTTTTCAAGCAACCTGACCCTGTTTTTTATTGACTTATTAGTTTTATCATTTGTAAGTTTATCATGTAAAAGTCTTTTACAGCTTTGTGAAGGTTTTCTTCTCATGACTATGGTGTCATATCATGATCTTAAACTAAATTACCACCAAACTGCTTTAGGTAAATTGTTTCTAGAGATTGTCAAGCTACTCTATTTTCTGTTTATTGCAGTTATAGAACATATATATTAAAAATATGAATAAAAAAAATAAATTGCACAAGTTTTAAAATATCACTGCTTATATTTAATCATCAACTTATTGCTCTTTAATCTATGCAGGGGTGTTGGGGTGGAAAATCTGCACCAAACTGCGCCAATTTACAAATTCTGATACAAAATGGTCAAATTCGCGATTTTTGCGCCAAACTGTACCAGAAATGCGATTTTATTTTCCAAAACATTTACAAGAAAAAAAGTCTTTGCATTCATTTTTTGTCACTCAAAGGTAATAAGAAGCAAATAAGGAAAAGAGAGGGTAAATAATTGCTTATATTCACCGAAAATTGCGTGCTGTGCTTTAAGTTTCAATCCTTTTGCATCCTGTTAATTTTTCAACGATTTTGAAAAGTGGAAGTTATTTTCACCTATGTCAACTTAAATTAGCTTATTTTATTTCTTATTTTACAATTATTTCTTATTTTGAGTAAAATTAAAGTGTAGGGGAGTGTGGGAAAAAGTGAAATAGCGGGTCAAAGTGGAATGGAGAAATATTTACTCTGCTTTTAGCGCCCCTATCTAACAATATTTTAACTATGAACTAACGTATGAAGTCTACTCCAGTCAAAAAAAAAAAAAAAAAAAAACCTCTAAAAATCAAAGAATATAATATTACAAGTCATTTTCAAAAATTGATACTACTATTGCAATATTTCGTTGTAAGTCAAAAATTAATTTTGTCATTATAAAATGATAAAGTGCTTGTTATTAACATTTTAAGTATTAATTTACACCTACAAATATTTGGTGCACTATTTATTTGCTTAATACAGTAGGCACCGCTTAATGTGATCACGGTTAATGTTGTCATTTGCTTAATGTTATATCAGAATCGCGAAGTCCCGGAACCAGCATCTTCGTTCATTGTTAATCAGTTTTTCATAAACTTTTAATGTTTTCCCGTTTTTGTTCCTCAATTAACAGAAATACGTAGGCAAACCCTGACGAGACTAACTTTCTGTGTAGGTTTTTGTGGTTTTCAATAGCAGTTCAAAATTTTTATAGGAATGGAGCTACAGAAAGTTCAGCCCCAGTGACCACAGACTCCCCTAAGAAAATCACTGGACATGTTGCAGGCATTGATGTAGGACCTCCATTATTGCCATTACTTTGTAAGCTGTTAAAGAATTGTGTCGAGATTGAAAACAAAGCAAAGTTAAATTAAAATTTAAACAACAAGCAACAACCGTGCTGGAAAAGATAGAAAGCTGAATGTGCTTTGAAACTGATTTACGAATGCCAGGGAAAATGGTCAAAGTTTATTTCACCTATTACTATGTGATTAAAAATTGCATAATTTAGCTTTAACTTTTTATAATTCAGATATTTTCATTCTGTTAATTTTATAATTTAGAACTGCGTTCAGTTAAGTCATTGTGATTTTAATTTGAGGTTGCCAAAATAAATGCACCTTAATTGGAAAAAAAATCATTATTTTGTGTCTCCTGGATTCTTTTCGGTTATTGTTATCAGTCGGTTATTGGTATCAAATTGTATTTGTCCCAAAGTGATCACATTAAGCGGCGCCTACTGTATTACCCTTATTTATGTTTTAAATGCTTTGTACAGGTAGTCAAGTGCATGCGGGCGAAGCCTATGGGCAAAGTGCAATAGTTTATTTCATTTACTTATACAATCCTTTATCAAATCACTTAGGTATTCATTCATTAATTATGTCCTTTATCATCCTTCATTTAATAATTCCCTTATTAATTCATTCATTTACTTATTTATTTCTTAATTCATAATTTTATTCCCTCATTTACTTTTTCTCATATATTAGCTTATTTATTCATTTATTGTTTCATTTCCTTTTCTTTAATTCTTTTCTTTAATTTTACTCTTTTTTTTGATTAATAATATCTTTATTAATCAAATAGAAAATATTTCAGTAGAAAAAATATTGTTTTTCACTTTGCCCAGTAAAAAAAAGTGAAAAATTTCCACCTTTTTTCAAAGTACAAATTTACTGCTAACAATAAAAAATAATGTTTCAATGCAGGTTCTATTTTCAAATACATTGTTCTTCGTGCACCCTAATTTTCAGCATGTATTTCCAACTCGCTGTTTTACTCATTTTTCTTGTTATCTAGTTTTACACAGTTATGATTCAAAAATAAAAGATGCATTAGTTGGTGCAAAGTCATAAGATATTTCCTTTTTTCTGACCAATGTTTATTTTAACTAGGCACTTTTAATATGAACTAAAATTGTTATAGTACTAATAATTTAATGAATGTAAAATTTTTAAAAAAGGAATATTATATTACTTTGTTATATTAATGGTGTAATAATACATCATTAATGTACAGAACATAATCATAGTAATAGTGTTTGTTCATTTATTATTAAAAATAACCTAAAAGTTGATATGATTTTTATATGGCTTAAATATGGAATGTATCAAAATATTATGATACGAGCTTACTTTCCCGTATACCGTTTCGACTTTCTATCTGATCAATATTCTCAAAATTAGCTAAAATCGCAATTTTTTTAAAATATAATTTTGTAATATTTTGCGCTGATTTCTAGAAATAAAATATGCTTCGCTCGTCTAAAGAATTAGATGCGTAAAAAATAAAGGAACAAATATAGTAGCAGCACCTTTTAAACAAAGCAGCTAATACATTTTTTTTAAATTAGTAAAAGAAATCTTTTACCGTTTCCAAATGGAAAAATATTTAAATTAATAAGTACAATTTGAAAAAAAGTTTTTTCCCCGTTGCCAAAAATTAATTTTAAAAATAAATTAATGTACTTTCAAAAATAAAAACAATAAAATGACAACTTAAAGAAATAATTTTCATTGTCGAAAAGGAAAAAAATGGTCTGTGCATATCTTTATATAGAAACACTAGTGGTACCCGCACAGCTTTGCACGTAATAGAAAAATTAAAAGGTCCTTTGGTTCGCCTGTACATTTACAGATAATGTATGGTGAATTTCCTCGCCAATTGGCCTGTACCCATGTTACGGTTCCACGTTATGATAATTTCGTAATTTACTCGTCCATCTTATGATAGTTTTGTTCTTAAAATTGGAATAGAAAATGAATAAAATCGAATTTTCGCAAAGTCGCTTCGAGGTGCACAGCCCCATGCTACAAACTAACTTTGTGCCAAACTTCATGAAGATCGGCCAAACGGTCTAGGCGCCCTGCGTGTCACAGAGATCCTGACAGACAGAGAGAGAGATCCAGATAGAGAGACTTTCAGCTTTATTATAAGTAAAGATTTTCAAAATAAATATTGGATATATATCATGATATGTATTGACTGATATATCGTCGCCTCAGAGCAACAGTAAGATATCCTAGTGTTATTTCTGGGATTAGATGTCTTACTGTTGTCCTGAGGTGGCGATATATCGGCTAACCCTGCTCTCACATATCTAAGATTGAATTCCTCGCCTATGGTGCCGCTGTGATTGTGAATATTTTTTACAGTAGAAGACTGTTATAACGCACACCTTGGAACCAGAGCTTTTGCGTTATATAGATCATTTCACTAATTTTGAAACTAATATTCAGAATATATCTATATATTAGCATTTCAGAATGAGTTTTATCTGCAATGAGTATCAAAGCACCAATATTACAATTAGTTATTCACAAATAAATGTGTTTCACAATCAAAAGAAAGTGCATTATCCTGCACTTTTGCTAGCTTCATGGTTTGCATAACAGCTGCATTTTCAAGAGCCATCTGGTATTTTCTATTTACTGTAAGTACTAATTTTCCTTTAAAAGCTTTGAATTAAGATGGAAAGATGAAAAACTGTTTCAATTTTAGGCTTGCAAAGCAAAACAGGGGGATTTTTTAAACTTCAAAACATATTTGAAATACACCGCCAGCTCAGTCATTTCCAGCCGAGGACTGCAGTTTCGTGCTTATTAGCACTCATCAGCCCGGCATAGGAAAGTGACTGAGCTGGAGATGGAAAACCTCTTAAGGAAGCCAGGAGTGCGAAACTCACTCGTCTGCTGATTCTATATTAGCTACCAGTTTGTTTCGCACTCTTGGCTTCCTTAAGAGGTTTTCCATCTCCAGCTCAGTCACTTTCCTATGCCGGGCTGATGAGTGCTAATAAGCACGAAACTGCAGTCCTCGGCTGGAAATGACTGAGCTGGCGGTGTATTTCATGTATTTCTGCCTTAACCCTGGCTAATGGGTGGTAATTTACTGAATATTCAAAACATATTGTTTACTTATAAAAAGTTGTGCGTTTTATAGAGAAATGCGTTATATAGGTCGGCGTTATAACGGCCTTCTACTGTATTACATACCTAATTTAAATGCCAAGTTCGTTTCACCTTAAAAATTGACAAAAAAAAGCTCAAAACCTGTCTGCACCCCTTGAATGCAAACGCTTTTTATTTCTCAACACATTTTTTTTCTGTCTGGAAAATGTTTGCTATTCTGATTATTCCTTTTTCTGTTTCAGCTGGATGAAGTGTGGTGTGACTTGTTGTTACTGAGAAGCTCTGGAAATGAAACTGCATCCAATCACATTTTTTAATTCATATATTTATAACATATTTTCTGTAATTACGATGTTATGGAAGTTTTGTATATAAATTGGCTTTTTTCTGTGTGAAAATTCTTTTTAATAAAATAACATAATGCCTACTTGCTTTGTTATGGCGGAGTTCTAGTTTTTTAAGTAATTAAAAAAAAACTTTGTTTAGTTCAACCCACTCTCTTCTTATATTTCACACTTTTCTGCTGCAACTGCAATATTCTGAAGATATTTAATAAACATAGAACATTCAGCCTTTTTACTATAATCATTTTTATTTTTCTGTAAATGTAAATAAAACTTTAAATTCACTATTACTTCTGCAGAAAAAAGCTTTTTATTTACTTTCACACTTTTATCATTTTTTTATTTATTTTAAATTTCTGATTTATGCTACAGTATGTTAGCAACACTTGTCTGTGTAATATCTAACATGTTTCTCATTTGTGAGTGTATTTAAACCCTATTAATGATGAACAGTTTCGGGAAATGACTTGTCAAATGTTTTCAACCACATGCCTATGAAGAACTATTATATGGGTGCTGATTACAGGTGGGACATCGATGTAAGGAATCACAACATCGATGGTGTTGATACTGATACATAGACCAAAAAAAACATGGATGTTTTCAAACATCGATCTTTTTATCAATATGTAGAGTCAGGTGGGGTGGAATGGGTAGTTTATTAATCTTTGATTTAGAAGAAAAAAAATTCTTTTTTTTTTTTGAATAATAAAAACATTCATGTTATTTACTAGAGACGTACCGAGTACTCGGTAACCGGCCAAATTTTGATCAGGTAAAAGAGTTGTAAAAAATTGAATATTGTTCAAAGCAGATTTTACAATTAATAAAAAAGTGCAAGCATATAATATGCTGCAATCATTTACAATTCAAATTTTGAGAATAATGAAGTTTGTTATGCTTTTTTATATTATTAAGTGGATTTTTGAAGCATAAAAATACCTTTTCTTAAAAAATAAAACAACGTTAAAGGCACAAATGTGCAGGAACACTGCAGACACGTGTTTTGGCATTACAAAGAATACTTTTTTCAATGCAAAAAATGTGAGCTTGTGAATTTTAAATCCATCGTAAAAAAACCGGATTTTTTTTACATTCATTAGCTCATATTTTATGCACTGAAAAAGATGTTCCTTGCAATGCAGAAACATGTGTCTGCAGTGCTCCTGCACATTTGTGCTTTCAACGTTGTTCCATTTGCTTTTAAAAATTATTTACGTTTAGCGGACTAGAAGTATAGATTGATATAATTTGATTTAATTCCAACTTGATTAATCCTACCTTTTATGTATTTGTTTAACTTTAGTTTAAAAAATAACTTCTTTGTAAAATTATTGACACAAACAAAATCTTTTCAATAATGCGTAATTAAATTTCATCTGGAATTTTGTTTTAATAACTATTATTTGGACATGGAGGTCTATTGTGTCGTGGTTCTTCTTAAAACATAATTGGAACTCGGTACGTCTCTATTATTTACAACAATTTGACTTGATTTTGGTTCAAGAAAAAACAGAATAGAAACAGTCAGTTTAGTGGCAGGCTTCTTGAAGTTACATTGCAAAAATCAAAATTAACGGATATCTTTGAAACTTTGTTTCCAGGATTTTGTTTGAATTTAGATAGCATTCTATTACTATCATTTTCACTTAAGGAAGTCTCCTTTGTCAACTGAAAGAAACAGAAAAGAAAAATCCCATACATTTTAAGAAATAAGTTAAAATTTTTCAAGTGTGATGGAATGGGTATAATATTAGGCTAATGACATATAGGCTGTGGAAATGATATTTTTTTCTAATTGAAAATTTTTCTTTGAAGTAAGTTGTTCATTTTATCGAAAGTTTTTTGTTCTGAAATCCTTATGTTATGGAGTTGCTTATGGTTGCACTAAAACTAGTTGGATAGAAGGCAATCTTTAAAGAATGGTTCAAACTTTTCTCAAGGCATCTGAAAAGACATGCAAGCCATCTGACATACTATGACACTGTAAATTGATTATCATTTGCCTACCGTCAAAAGTGAGTCATGCCCTGCAACCACTAGACAAAGCCTGAGCTGACTATATCAATTGAAAACCAGTCTGATAAAACATTATAATAACAAAAAATTCACCTTAGTTTATATTGATTTAAGCACTATAAAATTTGGAATTAGCATCATTTGAGAAACCTAGAAGATTCTCTCCTGCATCAATTAATTTTATTTGGAAAAAATGGGGCTAAAAATATTTGGAATTATGATTTTTTTTTTTTTTTTAATGATTATTGGTCTATACTGGAATTGAACCTCGGAACTTCCACTCGGTCGCCAAGAGCCCTAACCACCGAGCTCTTTCGGTTCTTTGCGTGGGGGGGGGGGGGCGAAATCTTAAACCTTATGAAAACAAAAAGTCCATCTTAGTTGATATAATCAAACCCGGGACCATGGGCGGATTTATGGGAGGGAGAGCCCCCAGTCTTGAAAGGACTTTATACATAGTAACAACACACCTTCCAAAATCTTAAATGAAAAAATCATGATTTTTTTTTCCTTTTTTGAATAGTTCAGAAGTGAAAATGAAGACACTAAAATGTGTGTGTGTGGAGGTTAAGGGAGGGGGGGGGGCGGACTTTTTTCTTCTCCCTCACTTTTTCTCTCCGTTATCATTGTCGACCCCAAAACAATTTTTACTGTGTATTTTCGTAATTTGCAAAAGAATATTTTGGCTATTTTTTCCGAGATTTTTGTAGTTCCAATTACTCTTTACAATACTTCAAAATACAGAATTTTATTTCTATTCTACAAAAATTGCTCTGGGGGAGAAACCCCCTGCTATTGGAGATATTCTATGCCCTACTTAAAAGGGACACAATTTCCCCTCTTGAGTTCAATTTAAGGACAGCAGTCAACATATTAGTGAAACTGTGTTTGTTCGAACTACAAGAGAGACCCCAAAACCTGAAATAGCTTAGAGACACATTAAATCTAAATCCTAAAAAAAAAAAAAAAAGAAACCTGCCCCCCCCCCCCCCCTTCCCCCAGGAACTCAGTTCTAAATACACCTATGCCCGGGACCTTCCTCTTGTTAGCCAAACACCCTAACCACTGAACTATTTCGGTTCTGGTGGTCGCAATCTTGAACTATATAAAAACAAAAATTCAATTTAGTTGATATTTATTTAAACACTACAAAATTGTGAAATTAGCATCATTGTGAGTCAACATAGGATTTTCTTTCCTGCATAAATTAATATTACTCGGAAAAAAATATTTGAAATTGTGAGAAAGAAAATTATGATGATTGTTGGTCCCCACTGGAATCGAACCCAGGACCTTCAGCTTGGCAGCCAACCGCCCTAACCACCGATCAGTTTCGGTTCTGGAGGTCGAGATCTCAAACATTATAATAACAAAATATTAACCTTAGTTGATATTGATTTAAGCATTATAAAACTTGGAGTTAGCACCATTGAGTCAACATAGAATTTTTTTTCCTGCAAAAAATATTACTATTCAGAAAAAATGGGGGTAATAAAATATTTGAAATTGTGAAAAGAAAATTACGATGATATTGGCTCACACGGGAACTGACCCCGGGATCCTCTTGCTTGGTAGCCGAATATCCTGACCACTGAACCATTTCGGTTCCGGTGGTCGAATTCTTGAACTTTATAAAAACAAAAATTCACTTCATACATTGGATATTGATTTTAACACTATAAAATTTAGAAATTAGCATCATTGTGAGTCAACATAGAATATTCTTTTCCGCATAAATTAACTTTATTCAGGAAAAAATGGGGCTAAAATATGTCTAAAATTGCGAGAAAAAAAATTACAACGATTATTAGTCCCCACTGAAATCGAACCCGGGACCTTCCACTTGGTTGCCATAAGCCGTGACCACTTATTGATTTCGGTTCTGGTTGTCGAGTCTTAAACATTATAATAACAAAAAATTCACCTTAGAATATATTGATTTAAGCACTATAAAATCTAAAGGTAGCATCATTGAGTAAACATAAAAAAATTTCTCTCTTGCATAAATTAATGCAATTCGGAAAAAATGGGGCTAAAAATGTTTAGAATTGTGAAAAAAAAACTTAAATTGATATTGGTCCATACTGGAGACTAACCTGGGACCTTCCACTTGGTCGCCAAACGCCTTAACCATTGATCTATTTCGGTTCGGGGGAGGGAGGGGGGGGGGGTGAGATCTTAAACCTTATAAAAACAAAAAGTTTAACTTAGTTGACTTTGGATACATATCAATTATATACTCCATACTGGAGTTATTTTTTAAGCTCAAATTTCGCATAAATTGCCTATTGAAGGGGTGAAAAATTACTTAAACATATTAATTTATATATCGTTGGAAAGGATAGAATTTTCCTCATTCTATGCAACTTGTTTCAATGCTCTAACTTAAATAAGGCGTGAGTTATTTGCCTTTTTAGCTCGAACTTTTTAGGCTTAGCTGAAATTTAGGGACTACTTAATTCATTAAATCTATCAGTAAAAAAGCGAAGGAATTGTCCCACAGTTTTCTTTTTGATACCACTAAAAAGAGCGGCTTTTTTACCTCCAGATCTAACTTGATCTACGATAGAAAAACAAAACTTCCTTCTCCAAAGGAAAAAAAGTTACAAGCCGTTAAAAATAAAGTTCGAATAATATCATCACCATTAAAATTATTGATGTTTTATTTGGCGTTGCCATAGTTACGTCTTTTCGATTCGCATGTTTCTTCTGTCTTACTTACAAACTTTAAGGCTTTCGATTTTAACGGAAAATCTTAGGCTCAACTCAATTCAAGCTCCGATCTACAGAGCTAAATATATTACCAGAGACTACGAATATGAAACGATTTTTCAAACGTACAAACCGCAGTTTTGCAATGCTCAGGAGCCCCTTAGCCCTTACGGTTCTGCAAGTTGGTACAAGGTATTTTGAAACCCAAGGAAGGGGTGCTTTCTGATCCAAAGGAAGTTTGGATGAGTTTTTAATCTGTTTCTTTTTAACTGACGCTTTAAATCTTTGCGAATCAAATAAGATTGCGAAGCAATCTTTGGGGGTTGGCAAGTGTTAACGAACAGGGGCAGAGCCCTCTAGTATCTTTAAAAAAAAAACATAAAAAGAAATTAATTGCATCAAGTTTAAGGCTCGATCTGAAAATCTGTTTACATCACATTTCTCAATGACTCAGATGAGACGCTAGAGCTCTTTACTTTATTAATGTGTGTGTAATAAAAATGATACAAAAAACAGATTAAAAGACAATATAGTAAGAAAAAACGTCAAAAAAAGCACAAATTTTTAATTACAGCAGACACGTGTTCCGGCGTTACAGGGAACGCCTTTTTCAATGCAAAAAGCTCCTGGCTTTTGTCAGATGTCTTTTCATCCCTAAGCTCATTACTTTTTACATTGAAAAAGGCATTCCCTGTAACGCCGAAACACGTGTTTGCTGTAATTGGTAATTTGTGCTTTTTCTTTAAAATTGTTTTTTCTTACTTTACTGTTCAGCACAAAGGTATTTATTTATCTTAAAAGACAATATTTTACTCTCAATTTCAACAAACAGAAAAAGAAAATGTTCAATTTCGTCCGTAGTTCAATTTTCGGAGGTATCATCATCGGGGATGCTGCAGTTTTCGCTGTCGCACGCGATGGCAGAAAGAATTTTCTACGCAAGCACAAGGGGACACGAGGTTTGCAGGAATCTGTAGCTTCTTCCGCCTCTATCAGCGATTCCAGACATCGGCCCCAGCAATGTAAGGATTTATCTAAAAAGAGAAAAGTTTCACATTGATATAGAAAACTTAAAATATATGAAGCCAAATTCAGAACTATACTGAACATACAAACTAACTCAGGGGTATCTTTAGCTTATAGAAAATTCCAATCATAACAACAAATTATAGCAAAAGAAAAAAGGGCAAAAATTTCAACAAATTTGATCATGATGACAAAAGGTTCATGTCACAGTTTTCAACATGAAGAGTAAAATTTGGATACTTATGCATAAAATAAGGGTGATCTTGCATGAACACATTTTGGGACAGAAATTTGACGGAAAAAGGGATTTTTAAAATAGGAGTCAGGATTCACTGCATTAAGCCAGTACAGGACCAGAAATTCACAGGCTGAAGTTGCTTTTTTTTTTTTTTTTGGAAGTGAAAAGGGGAAAAAAGGGGGGGGGGATTTGGAAAAGAAATGTTTGAAAGATTGCATAAGTTGACTTAAGTTTTGCCATATTTTTTATTTTGTCAAAAAAAAAAGTAAATTTTAAAACTGTAAGTGCTAAAGTATTGTATCGTAAATAACAATTAAATATATCTGTCAGACACAAAATTACGCTACAAGAGAGGACTGAAATGCATAACATATGACATAGCAATGTACAAAAGGAAGAAAAGCAAGCCAACTTTTAATCTGAACCTATTAAAAAAGAAACACTTTACTGAAACACAGATCCTTAGTAAGGTAAATGAATTAAAAAGGCATTACAGTAAAATATGTTTAAAACAAGAAGTTCTGTCTAGAACTAGACGAGCCTACTTTCCCGTATACCCGTACTACTTTCTAGTACCTGATCAATATTCTCAAAAATAGCTAAAATCGCAAATGTTTTCAAACATATTTTCAAAATACTTTAAGCTGATTTCTAGGAATAAAATATTCCTCAGTTATCTAAAAAAAATTAGATAAGTAAAAAAAAAACGAACAAAAAAATAGCAGCAACTTTTAAACAAAGCAGCTAACACACTTTTTTTCCATTAAAAAATCTTTAACAGCTTTCAAAACGAAAAAACAATAATTAAAATTAATAAGCTCATTAAAATAAATACATCATATCAAAAAAAAAAAAAAACGTTTCTTTTTCCCCTGTTGCCAAAAACAATTTTTTAAATAAATTAATGCACTTACCAAAATAAATAAAAAAATAAAATGTCAACTTAAAGAAATAATTTTCATTGTCAAAAAAAAAAAAAATCGTCTGCGCATTTCTTTATGTAGAAACATAAATGACTTCGAGTTATTCGCCGAAAACTGAATACCTAAATTAAAACTTTAGCGTTAAAATAACAAGTCAAATCAATAATAATTATTTCACAGTCAAAACCATAGCTGCGGAGTCGGAGTCCATCTCATTTTGGGGTAAAGGAGTCGGAGTCGAATATCTAAGAGTCGGAGTCATTGTCCTCCGTATAAAATTTTTTGCCAAAGCTACAAAGTCAGAGTCAAAGTCAGGGAGTCGGAGTTCGATTAATTATCGGGCACAGGAGTCGGAGTCAGGTGCCCCTAAATTCTCGGAGTTGATGTCTGGAGTTTGGCGTCAAGAGCTATTTCCAACAAATTTGTTTGAAGTAAATCCGCCTTCTAATACAGAATCTACATTGACTTTCAGTTTCCCCATAGGCGCTAATGTTAAGGGATTTGAACAGTTCAAAATTGAACGGAAAATTGTTCAAATCGAAAAGATATTTTATAAACAAGTTTTTCATCAAAAGCTTTTTCCTACAAAGCTTGTTTGAAGCAAATTCGCCTCACAGTTCGGAATCGCTTTGAATTTCCCCATAGGCGCTAATGTTAAGTTTTTTTGAACTGTTCAAAATTGAACAAAAATAGTTCAAATCAAAAGTGAAATATGGGAATGAGGTGTCCTTGCCGAGATCTTTCGAACAAAAACAGTTTTTTCGAATCGGACTATTCATTCAAAAGTTATTAGGGGGGGGGGGAGGACAGACAGATCGACCGACAGACATTGTTCCCCAATCTCAATACCCTACTTTCCAATTTTTAATTTTTCGATATTTATTTATTTATTTTTGACCTTTTTATTTTCTTTTTTTTGCGATATTTTTAAGATGCATTAAGCCTTCTTTCATGCTTTTTTCTTCTTTTTCTGACTTTTACTGGGAAAGTAGGCTACAAAGGCATGTCAACAAAGAAACTGTTTACTCAAGAAATTAATTAATGTACATTTTCATAGGTTATTAACATGCTTACTATCTAAATACATCTTGAGGCATTTGTTTCCCTTTTAGTGATGAATTTGCATTCAAAGAATGTTTTATGTCATAATTGATCTTTTTTTTGTGTTTATAAATGATCCTACAAAATTTTTATAAAAATGGAAAAAAAGTGACTATGTGTTTTTAGGAGCATTTAATTATGTTTAAAGGAAGAAAATCGTAATACGCATTTTAAGTGAGTGTATGTATGGAAAAAATATATTGTACTCTTCATATCTAAATTTGGTCAATAATAATATCAACAGCAAATCTGTTGTAACTATAGGTCACAATAAATTTATCACCCACTTAATTTTGTAAGTTTGTTACGCATTTTAATAAACCACTTTCTGTATCTAAATTGTCATTTTTTACATGTTGCATTTCCTTTTTCAAACGCTTTTTTCTCAAATACTGTAATCTTATTAACTGGATTTCAAATTCTGCTATTACATTGGCGGCTAGTGAAGGGTTAAACCACGGGTAGAAGAGCAAGTTAGGTGGAAGGCACATTTAGTTTTTTTTTGTTTTTCATTTAAAGGCCACAGCCGGGTTTCTTAAATCTGCCCTTGCAGCTTTTTTGGTTCACACTTGATGGATCATTTTGGTGTCGAATAAAAATAATTTAGCCAAATTTTCAGCTTTTTTTTATCAACCAACCTACGAGTTTTTCAAAAAAAAAAAGTTTTTTTGATTTTAATTTTTTTTTCATAGTAAAATTCAAAATTAATGAATGGTAATATTTCTCCTTATTCTAAGGAATAAAATACAGGAACATTTGTACTCGTTGTACAAAAAAATAAATAAATAAATAGTGGAAAAATAAACAAAAGGGAAATTTTTTTAAATATCTCGATTCCAGGAAAAGTCTCAAAGCAAACACAAGAATTTTACTTTTATACACTCTAGAAAAAAATGGCAACAGAATCAAAACTTCTTATTGACTTTATTTACGCTAAATAAAGCTGAGCTTGCTGGAATTCCATGAGCAAAAACTACGGAGAATACTTTAAAAATGAAGATAAGCCTTGTTTTAAAATATGAAATTGACTTCAAATGAAGAATTAGGTGTTGTTCTAACTATCCCTCATTCTTCGGGTAAAGTTTACACTGTGCCACATTTTAAGGGCTTTAACATGCTGCAAAACTCGAACAAATACGACCAGTTTTCGATGAGACACACTCAAATTTATGATTATCTTTAAAACTGGAGTAAAATCACGCATTACTTTTTATCTAAACAAAAAGTACTCTATGTTCGCCCTAGCACCCCTGACGACGTGTGTAGCAAATATGATGATGATCGGTCGGGTAGTTAAGGTATGAAAAGGTAACAAACAAAATCACTTTCGCATTTATAATCTTAGTAAAGATAACTTGAGGAAAAGATAAAACACACTCGTGAAGTTGATTCTTCTATCTTTAAACACGTGAATCAACCAATTTTATTATTTCTTCAATCAATGGCTAAATTTGAACTTAGAAACTTTTGAAAGTAATTGGGCAATTGCACCTCTTCCCCCCTCCCCCCTGGTACGAGCCGCTATTAGCTCATTTCATCAAGTACAAAACACCCAATTTGGGATTTGTGCTCTTTGGTATTGTTCTGCGTAATTTATTGAATTAACTTATGATATGCTTTCTACAAAAGCCATTGTGAACAATTTTTTTTTTAAATCCAAAATGAACTGTTACTGCTGCCATGAATAAATTAACCAAATTTTTCTTCACAAAGAGGGAGATGAATTGTCTTGCACGATTTGCCGACCTATTATATTGTGTCCAAAATGGTGAATACATTTCTAACTTATGGGTAATTGTTTTTAGAGCAATTTTGCATTGAAATTAGTTTAAAGCTTAAAAATTAAATGCTTTGGCTTTTGAGTCATGAAACAAAATAAACAAGTACAGTGCTTCAATTTTATGGTAATACTATTTAATTTACAAAAATAAAAAGTAAAATAACAAAAAATTTGAAAAAAAAAAACTGCATTGATGGAATTAAAAGATTACTTTAAAAGTTTTAGTACTATACAAAAAAATTACACTGAAAAAGGAGATGGGGGGGGGTTGGGGGGGTTGCACGCATGTTTTTAAATAAACTATGGACAGCATAGCTCATATTAATAGTTGCACAAAGACTGAAACTATGGCTTTATCCTTACCCTGATTGCTGAATATGCGTCACGTGATGCAACTTTTACTTTTGAGGTAGACCGTGCAACGCTGGGCAATGCTGCTTCTTATAACATAAATACAAAGCCACCATTCAGCATCGTGCAACAGTAAATTAAGAGCACTGAATTTAATATTTTTTGAAACACTGTTTCCATCAGATAAAATAAAATACTCACAAAAAAACAGGTGCTTTGAGGAGGCTGTTATGGCTCAAGTACTAAACACATTCAAAAGACAACTTTCTTTTCTAACAAACTTATGCATCATTATTCAAAGACATATATCAATAGAAATAAAATAACAAACCCTGGTTAATGAAAGAGTGTTATACTAGCAGGGGTAGAAGTGACCGACTTGTCACATATAGGACATTTTCCGCAAAAAAATATAGGACAAATATAGGACACATTATATGAATAATTTTGCTATGAAAAAAGAAATAATACATATCATATATTATTTATTTATTCTTATCGATGATTTTATTTAAAAAAAAAAAACTCAAATAAAATTATTCCTTACATCGGAAATGACTTTCCTGTAGTTGAAAGAATAATTTTTGAAAAGAAGTGTACGTTATAGACGAAATAATTAAACAAAATTTGAACAAAGAAAATTTTTATTTTTTCTTCCTCACTCATGACCCAAGTACTAATTCCACTGTTCTTTGATTCTATATCTAAACTGAACCCTTTAACACTTGTATTAAGAACAAACAGAGCTAGAGAAGGATCTTCTTGACGTTTTTCAGAGTCTTTATGCTTGAACGTTTTAGCATGCTGCCTCAATTGCGAAAATCCACTATTGCTTATGGGCACTGAACAGTTGCAAAAATGGCAAAAAGCGGTAAAATCATCTTTTCCTTTAGTGCACCATGCACCAAAATTTGTACAATTAATGTCCTCCTGGTTAAACAACAACAAAAAACGGGAATATAGGAAATACAAGACATTTTTCAAAAATATAGGAAATATAGGACGATTTTGATGTTTTTTTTGAAAATATAGGAAATATAGGATATATAGGACTACTTCGACCCCTGTACTAGTTGCATACATATAATCAATCATCATTCCAAATACTAATGTAAAAAATATACTACACTTAAATATACTACAAAAATGTATACTAACTACCTCAGAGTATCAGTTTCAGATAAATAACCAAGACAGCCGGAAAACTATTTTCCAAGGAAGAACAAAACACCATTTTCCTGAAATTGCAAAACAGAGATAAGCAACATACAAGAACAACATGTACTAACAATATTAAAACATCGAAGATTTTTTTTACTTCAAATGGCAAGTATTTAAGACAACAGTACATCAATGAAAATACAAAACAGAAAAAGTAGATGACAAAGACTTAAAAATTGATAAGAGTGATTAAATAATCCAAGTGAGTTTCTTATCCCCCCTCAGATCGGAATACGAGGATGCGAAGGGCATTTAGATAGATAGGGCAAATACACATCTTTCAGCGAAAATGCCAGTTTGCAAAAAAATGTGGAACTCCATGTGGATTGAAAATTACCGCAATAATAACCAAGGTTTGCCTATGTATATATATCAGTCAATACATATCCAATATTTATTTTGAAACTATCATGATATTTTGATATTTTAAATACTTATCATTTCGAACTGCCAGATTTGCAATATTAAAATAATATGTATTAATCATATCAATATTATCCATTTATTACTAAAAATAACTGAAAATAATACATGATATACATATGATACATTAATATATCAGTAAAATAATATTCTATTTTTATTTTTATTCATAAAATTATTAGTAATGTTACAATATCAATATAGTTTAACAATGCTTTGTTAAAAATTAATGGTTGGTAAGAACAAGGAAAATGTTTTATGGCTGCGCACTGACTATTGCATATTTTTTATATCTGCATTATATAGTTATGTAAAAGTAGAGAACAAAAGAAAATTCAGTAAAGCAGCTGCTGTTAAAATAACTCAATTCAAATAAACAACATTTTAAAAGTAAAATATAATTCCTGAAATACACATAATTGTGCGTTACAATAATCAATAAACAATGTAACATATGATTTGAAATAAGTTTTCCATGTTTAAATTTTACAGAAAATTCTATAATTCATTATATAATACAGAGATGTTTTTCATTGATTTTTACAGGGCTCATGTATAGTAATCAATTTACAGAGTAAATGAATATAATAGTCAATAACCAATATAATAGCTAGTACTAACTTTAGTTATGTTATATTTTGGTCTTTAGCATTAAATTATCCTATTTCACAAATTATTGTAGACATCAGTCACATGTAATACCATTTAAAGTATGTTACTTTTTAACATAAAATGTATATTATGTATAAATAATGAAAGAAACGTTAGTTATAGGTCCATATATTTTAATTATAATTTAAGAAAATAAACAGCAGTGATTTGAGGATGCAGTTATTATATAATAACTTTAGTTTGCGCTTATTGAAAATATTGGATAGATATCAAAATATGGGATATTTTCAAAAATATCATAATAGTTTCAAACCCTGATAATAACAAGCAATTAAAGCTACACTCATAAATCAGGACATTATGAAATGCATTAAAAATACGCAGTAAAATTAATTGAGATTATTAATTAAGCTATCAATCATTTAAAAGCAAAAAAAAAAAAAGGAGAAAAATGAAGAAATTACTAAATTGAATATTGAATTAAGAAGATTAAAAATGGTCTGCAATTTTCAACAGAAAATTATGAAATATTATTTAAAAATAATTTATTACTTCAGTATGTTTAGTAAAATAATTATATTTAAAATAGGTATATTTAAAATTCAAATCAGAACAATTGATTGTTTAAATTTTCTTTCAATAAAAATAACTCTTATGAACACTGGAGACAAACTGTGGAAGAAAAAAATTTTTCCTTAATAATATAAGGGTCATTCTCCAGAAAACGTAACTTTTGAACGCAAATATTTTTCAATTTTGTAACCTTTTGTTTTCTTTTTTTTTTCCATTCTTACATAAAAGTGTTACCTACTAGAAGTTACCATAAACAATGGCCCAGCTAAGTTCCAATAATTATACTCATAAATAAATAAATAAAAAATAAATAAATGCTTCATTCACGAAAATATAAAAAAAAAAAGAAAAAACTTTTAATGTTGAAAAACCAAGGTCAATTCAATATCAAAGTAGTAATTTTGTTAATTGTACAAACAATCAGCTATTTTAATGGTTAGTGGGAATATAATATTAAGCGCTCTTAATTAAAATACAGCTTAGTTAATAGTTTCAAATGTATGTTAAGAAATAGTATTTAGTAAATTTGAGGATATACTGAAAATTTATAATTTTAGGAGATGCCTATTATTGATGTATTCCCCTCCATCACTTATTTTCACATCAGAAATAATGACATTGATAAGGTCAGTCACGGAGGTGAGGAATTTTACATTAATATAGGCCTAATAAATACATTTTTCAGAGGATTTTTTTTTCTTCGTTGCTACAATCTGCCCATGTTAAGCATATGAAAACATGTTCACTTCTTTTTTTACATTAATTTATACCCCTGAAATTCAAGTTCACAGAGGTGAGAAGTGAGAGTAACCACACTAAGTTTTTAAAGCAAAATCTAACTTCTTGTTTTTCGACAAAAATCTCATAACTTCAACTATGGCCTGAAAATAAACAAGGGGGCTCTCTTGTATCAATGGAAAATAAAATTTGATGTCATTACTGCCCGGTGTTAATGAGGAATGGCATTTTGTGTTTAGGTAACGGAGGTGAGAATTTATTGTGTGACATGATTCCTTGTCTTACTAACTAAAACGAACAAAAACACAATATTAAAAAAATAAATGCACTTAAACAATTAATATTTGAGACACTTGTGAAAGAAATAAAGAAATATGCATACATTTTCGATTAAGCAAGTTATTAAGCATCATAAGCAGTCACATGTGTGACATGCCACGGAGGTGAGAATTCACAAGTTGTGAACTAAAAATGTACTAAATAAAAATTATTATTAAAAAATTGTTGGCAGGTTGAAATTGATATATTTTTGATGAAATTAAAAATCATTGTTAAATAAATTGTTTCTTAAAGTTTTTACTGTAACGGCGTGTGACAGAAAAGTTACACTTTTTGAAGAATGACCTTTAAACTTTCAGAACCACTGATGATCTGTAAACTCCCTTTAGTTTTCAACATGATCACTTGAATAAAGAGAGTCCAAAATGTCATTTTTGTTCTGGTTTTGTACTTTAAATGCTAAATTACCTTATTATCATTAACATCTACTTGAATATTTAAAAAAAAAATAGAATGATAAAGAATTAAAGTGAGAAACCAACGTAAAATAAATAACATTGTAGCACAAAGTTTATTCGATCATTTTTCATTTAGAATGATAAATGTTAGCAAAGTACTTTGAGCATGTCCTATCTATTGTGACAGCATTTTCATTGTGCCCCTTGAATACTCACATTGTTAGAATGTTTAAGGTTACTCCAAGTAGGGAAAAAAAGTAACGTTTTCTTGTTTCATACCTGGTGATGAGTCTTATTCAAATGAGCTTGACTTTGCTGAAGACACTTTAGTAGCGGCTCGGGACCTATGTGGAGCAGCAAACGAAAATGTTAAGAGAAGGAAGCTGAGAATGAGTCACAAAAACGATATGAATTCGGCAAATCTCAAGAGAAAATGTCATAATTAAATTAATTTAGTTTTAGGAAAACCTTAAATGCAGATTCTGATCGAATTACAACAAAGTCTCGCTTAAGGAGAGAGTTTACATGTCTAACCTTTCTAAATTGATGAAACAAAATAACTTTTTTAAAATGAACTTCTTTTTTCCCCATATGTTGTGTTCATGGAACATCACTTGCAGATACGAATGAAATTTTTAAATTTTTTCATAACAAATACAATAAAACCTCAGTAAGTAGTAAACCGGATGAGTGGTCAATCCAATTAAGTTGTCGTATTCCTTTGGTCTCAACAAGATCTCATTCCGTAACGTAAAATAATCCTCCTTTACTGGTCACCAAATTTAATTTTGCCCCGGTTAACCAGTCACTCAAAATTTGATTTCTAAAGCTCTCTTTTCTTATCGGATCTTAGAAAATAGCGTCGGACTTAGTTGAAATGCTGTGTGATAACCATCTTTCCTTGAAATCTCGCTTCTGGTCATCCAAATCATACTTCTTGCTACAACTGTGCCTAGTGCCAAGAATACAAATCAAACTCCACGCAGCAAGACCGACAGAATCTAATATTTGGAGAGAGGTTGTCAGTATTTAACATCCGTTCGAGGTGCAACAGATGCCGAATTCAAAGCTTGAAGTACGTTAAAAGAGAGAGAGTTATTTTCAGTAAGCAACAACTTTTCATCAGTCAACATTGATGGATTGTTTTAATGTACCATAAGTACATTAAAATAAGCTGTTATTGATGTTATGTAATGTATATAGTAAGATAAAATAAAACAAGATTAACTATAATGAGTATTCCTCCCCCCCCCCCCTTCTCACATATTCAAAATGTACACCTTAATTTTTGATGTAGTCACCATATTCGATCATTACCGAGATTTAAGCACACAAGACTCTAAGTGATCAAGTTTCCAAAAACGGATTTGGATGGTTATTGCAATGCAAACTATTGAAAATAATGCAAAAACGGGCTTTTTTTTTGATAATTCTTAATTATTGTCTTGAAAAATGCAAAGTTTTTTTATTCAGAATATTATTTTATCCTCATTGATTTTGACACTAATGTACTAAAAGTAGGACTATTTTATCTAAATTTTAGATTATAAAGGATTATTTATTACTTGCAATTAATCTTAATGCAACAAAATAAAAAGCTATTACCTTAAATTTTACGTTTTGATACGTGGCGACTAACACCACATTTGATCATTTGCAAGATGGAAGCAGACAAGACTATTAATTACCCAAGTTTCTGAAAAGAGAATTGAATGTTTAACTCAATGCAAACTGTTGGAAAAAGCATAAAATGTGCAATAAATTATTTTCTTGAAAAAAGAAATTTTAGCTGAATTTTATCCTCATCCTTTGATATAAACTGAAACTATTTCATCTAAACTGCAGTCTCCTGCCAGATTCTCATTTATCGATTTATTTTTCCATTTTTTTGAAACAAAATTTAAAAACCTTTTTTAACTTAAATTTACCATAAATGTAAAAAAAGTATTGAATATTTATCTTTTAGAATGAGCAAAGTTTTTTCAACGTTAAAGAAATGAGCTTCATGGCAGTGTAGAAATAAATAATTTGCATATTGATTGAATAAAAGTCAATGCTACAATATTTAAATAAATATCAAAACTGATTTGCAATCAGAACAGGCATAGGTTTTGTTTTTGTCTACTTCTAAATTTTTCAGAGAACAGAACAACCCTAAAACAGGGAATTAGCTGGACATTCCCACATTTCATGACGATTTCCAATTCAAAAACTTCAACTTTTTCGTTCAATAAATATTTTAAAACTATCTTGCGGTATTTTAATTTATATGTAAACGCTTTTACTCTTTTTTAACAAGACTTAAGGGTTGAAGAAAACTAATTTTTAAGTTTCCTTTTGTTTCTTCACACCAACTTTTAGCATAGTGTCCTCAACCTGAAGGTTTCAAATTAAAAACAGTAGAAAAACTTAGTTGGGGAGAAAGTGGCTACTAATAATCAACTAATTAAAATTGTCTTCTACTGGCTACTGACTAAAGTCTAAAAAATTGAATTTCCAGGTTGCATAAGCAGAGGGATTACATAGATCAAAAGGATCAAATCAATATCCCAAGATCTAAAACCAAAACTTCTCAAGAAAGCTTGTTACTGTACTGACTAAAAAAAGAGCAGAACACATGAAATTTAGAAATTCCAAGAAGAATGACAGGGTGTGAGTTAAAAAATGATTTTGATCAAAATATGAAAAATAAATAAATAAATAAGTGAAAAATCAACTGACTTTAATTGATTGATTTTAATCAGCACCTTGGTTTTAGATAATAACCCCTTTTATAATGCTGAAGAAATTTAAAATCCGAAGCACAAAGTAACACTTCATGACTACCAGGGGGGATTCAAAATTTCAATTTAGGAGGGGTCATGCTCAAGAATATCGTCTTATGTACAACATTTTTCTTGAACTTTGGTTTCTTTAGTTGTCAACAGAAGAATCTGCCATTAGTTGGTTTCAAACCTAATAACTTTTAAATATAAATTAAATATTTAAAGTAATATTAATTAAAATTAGTTAATAATACTTCAATACATTAAAATGACCCAGTTAAGTTGCATTCTAATTTGTTTAGACCAGTATTCACACCAGCCAACACAATACAACAAATAAATACTACGAAAATCTTAAAAAAAAATATCATGTTTTATGAACATGATAAATTTAGATATTGTTTAAATAATAGCATAATACTCGATACAGGACACATCCATCCTTGATTATAAATTTTCATGATACTCGACACATCCATCTTGTATGCAGAAAAATACAATAAAACTTTACTTAAAATAATTGTGTCATGAATGCGGCCAAAATCATTTTTAAAATTACATATTTCATGAATGCAATTCGGACCATTGATGAATACTCACAGATTCTTTTCTGATGACATCTTATAACTAAAGGAAACACATCACCCGTCGAGCATGGAGCATCAAAAACAGAAGGAAGCAAGTTTGTTTCATACACTGGTAAAGAATTTGAAAGAAAAAGAGAAGAGTAATTAGACATTTTTTTTTTCATTTAGAGGAGAAAAAAAAATGTTAGCAAGCTTCACCTACAACCAAGACAAGTGCTACTGCAAAGAATTAGACACAGAAGTGACACACTTCAACAACAAAAAAAAAAAAAAAGAATTAAAAAAAAAAATCAGCCATTTTCAAATAAAGTCCTCAAATGAAAACAAACCTATGAAATAACCAAACACACAAGTTTTCTAATATAAAACATAAGCTTGATGTAATTTGACGTAAATTAACACTAATCTGATTTTTTTTTCTAATGTTGCTATGTTAGACTACTTTAACATTTTGCAGACCTAGTGCAATCCCTCAATATGGCATCCTGGCTTTCATGTACCACCATTGAGGCAGGGATTTCAATGGCACGGATAACTTTGACGCCCAGTTTCCCAACAGATGAACGCACCTGGGCTCTCTTGGATGGGAAACTCCAAGTGAAAATGTGAATGCAAATTTAAATTGAAGCAAAATGTTTTAAATAAATAAATTTTATCCAATGACTTCCCAACTATTAGAAAAAAAAAAGGAATCAAATAAATAAAAGTACCTTTCGGTGTAGGTTTTTTTTTTTTTTAATCATTTATTTTATTTAATTTTCTTTTTCTTTTCTTAAAAGAACTGATAGGTATTTGAAAGGAAATACTTAACTGAAATCATTGACGCATCTTCAAAAACACCAGTGACATTTTTATGAAATTCTTATCTTTTTTAAATTGGGATCTGAGGGAATTAAAACAACTGGAAAAAAAAAAGAGAAACTTGAGAATTCATAAACTTAGTGATGAATGATAAAATATATTGTTTAGGTTCCACCAAACTTTATTTTTTAACTTGTGATTCTTTGCCTGAACTCTCAACTATCGATTTTGCATTCTGCAGAGAGAAGGTAAGCAGCATCTGCAATGAGATTTTGAGATAGTTGAAGAAATGCGTTTAGTATTCCATACTAACAGGAGGGAAATGTTGGAATTTGATGTCATTTCCGAGTTTTATACCCAGTGGAAACTGAAAAAGCAAGCCTGTACAGCAAAGCTCAAGTACAATAGATGACAAAAATGCAAAATAGTAACAGGGTCATTTCATATCAAATCATCTAGCCACAAACAAAAATGAAACCCATGGTCTCAGATTTTAATGATATTTTTTTTATTTGTTCCATTCATCAATACTACAAACCCTGTGAATTTTATCATTGATATCTTGAATATTTCTTGAGATAATTTCCGAAAATTGTCATAATTTCCGAAAATAATTTTCGGAAAAGATAAAATTCCATTTTTGCTTTTCCGAGAAATGTTGCGCTAGTGACATAATTAAAGCAAAAAAATCATGTCTCTGACAATTTTCATGATATCACAAAGATTGTTTCACTAGAATGTTCAGAATAAATTGCAGAATAAGAAAAAAAAATGAGTTTGAAAATATATCTAGTGAATGGTGCAGTTACCATTAACTCAAACTTGGATTTCTTCAACATTTTGAAGAAAAAACACGAAATTTTGAAAAAAAAAAAAAAAAACATTAAAAAAAACAGCAATCAAAGTAATTTTTCAAAAATAATCCTTAAAGTATAAACTAAATGGTTCTAAAAATATTGGTGGTTTTTTTTCACTGCCAATATATTTAACTTCATAGGAAACAATAAACGAATTATGTACACAATTGGTTTACTACTATGCAATACTAATTGCTTGAGAATCACAAACTTCATAATACAAAATAAGGCTGGGTTACAGCACATTAGTTCATAATTCAATATTGATAAAGTTAAAAATAAAGAATTAAAAAACGAAGTCACTGAATCATGATTTTGTACTAAATATTCTGAACTTAATATAGGCTCATTTACTCCAGTAAAGACCCTCTGATGCGGACACTAAAGGGGCAAATTTTTTTGTGTCCACAATAGAGGGGTGTCTGCAGAACAGGGTTTAAAAATTTTATTTGCCTTGGAATTGGGGAACTGAAAATTGTCCGCATAAGAGGGGTGTTCACATTTGAGGCAGGGTTCCCACTCCAAAATGGAAATCAAACTAAAGCACTTTTAGGGTTCATACTCATTTTTGAAAGTGAAAATTAAGGACTTTTTAAGGACGCGAAACAAATTTAAAGACTCTTCGTAAATAATTAGATAACATAAGGCACACCATTTCGAAGTTTTCCAGGGGGGGGGGGAATACTTGATACATGTTACATACACATTCAAATGCATAATATTGTTCCCAAAATGCAGGGAGAGGTGCAATTGATTGTGACGCCCCATTATCAGTGAATTCTATTTTTAAATTCCATACATCACAGGGATGAGAGTGGTCAGAGATCAAAAAGGAGGAAATAAAAAAAATATAAAAAGATTTTTTTTTTTAAATCATGCAGAAAATGAGTGAGATTAAAATAGCCCCTGCAGTCCATAACATTCCAAAATTCAACAAAAAATGGCTAATTTATCAGTTTTAAAGATAGTAAGAAATTTTCCCCCTATTAATCATGTTCGAATAAAAAGGTTGTAATTAATACAATACATAGCCCATATTTTTCCAAAAGCATAGTATTTTTTTTCTCAAATTTCAGTCAAAAAAAAAAAAAAAGTATCAGGAAAAGGAGGATAACTAGAATATTATTTGTCCTATTAAACACTATTTTTTTAGTTTTTTTAGCAAACATTATTGGAGTGAGAGGCAAATTGAAGGAAAAAACTAAAATTATTTTTCTTCAAGATATTTAAACTACAGTTTTGTTATTATTGCATTTTATTTGTTATTGTTACTAACATCCCATTTTGTGCAAATTTGCAACATTGCCTCATTTATTGCAAGTTTGTTTATTTCTGTATAAATATGGAATTTTGAAAGAAAGGAAGCCATTTCTAACTCCCGAGTCCTCGAATAAAGTGTTGAGTGAGTTCAATCTTGGCTGTACCACTCAATGCCATCAATTTTCATATTTTTTAAAGAAAAATATCCTTTTTTTCATTAAAAACATTTGAATTTGAGGCATTGAAAATGAGAACGTAAGTTTAAAAATTAGGCCTGTTTGTAAAGTAAAAATTTACATCAGAGTAAAAAATCTAAGTTTTCCTTATGTGGTAAAACATACTTTTCACAGCTAGAATTGAAAAAAAATCTATATATCGCCCCATCAGAGCAACAGTAAGATATCTAATCCCAGAAATAACGCTAAGATATCTTACTGTTGCTCTGAGGCGATGATATGTATATATAAATAATTGGTTATCATTTTTCCTTGCATTGGAACTGAAAATTTGGTTTTAAAAACTTCATAATACAATTTCAGGATCAAAAGAACAAAACAAAGCAAATTGAAGTTGCTTTATTTAATAATGACATTCTAAAAAATTTTACAGGCTGTAAAGCCTAAACCATTTGAGATTCATTGTAAATATTTTGAATGTTTTCTTAAATACATAAAAAAAAAAAAAAAAAAATATGCCAAGTTCCAATACAACTCGAGACTGGGAGTTAGACCACAATTTTTTGATTGACTTTTGCATTTTTTCTAAAATAAGTCTAAGAAATAAAAATATCAAAATAATGAATTATATTAGCAGATATAAAGTAGCATATAGTGAAAAAACCTTGCAACATTTTAAATAATTGAAACATTTGAAGGTTGCAAAAAAGATTGAAATCTCAAAACAAGGCATGCAATTTTCCGCAAACCGTGTGTTTGACATCGTTGGCATGTTTCCAGAACATACATTTTTGGCAGATATCGAGGAGGATGAAGATTGGAGGGGGGGGGGGGGATAGAAAAAATAAGAAAACAGGGACAGTTTTTAAAAAATTAAGGAAATTTCCAGAAAATTAAGGACTTTTTAAGAGTTTTTGAGGAACCTTAATTTCGCTTGATGAAATTAAGGGTTTTTTAAGGAAGTGCGAACCCTGTTTAAAGCACCCTATTTTTCTCCAACTACAGTGATTTCTTTCGTGTTCTTATCAAATCATAATATTTTCATATTTTATGTATTATGTATATGGTTCCTGGAGCTCCCAATAACAAATGGAAAAATACAAAAAATATCAATCTTAATAAAATGAAATAAAAATTAGGACAACTGGGTAAACGAATCTCAAGAGCAAAAATGAAAATTTTAAACTTAGTGCAAGATAGAAGTCTCTATGATTTAAGAACCATCTACAGTGGTTTTGTAGAGCATTTTGCGACTTTGAAGAGTGATTCAATATTGTGTTAAAAAATTTAAAAAAAAAAAAAAAACGCTTAAATTTTGTATTTCTATTTTTAAATATTTAAAAATAACTCTCAGAGTTTAAGCAATAAAACATTTATAAAACTAAATCAAACTCTGAGCATAGTGAACTTTGTTTTATCATATTCAGATATATCTGATCTGATAATAAGGTTAAAATAAAAAATATATAATAAGAAAAAAAGACTGAATAATATTAAAAGTTTTGAAGTTATTTAAAGTGCCAAGACTTCAAATTATAATTTTAAAATGTATACCGGAAAGAGAAAAAATACATGGGTCTGCAAAAATCCCAACAGAAAAGACTGCTATTTACGAGATTGCTTGAAAATGCTAGTTTAATCAATTTTGGTGAGAAATTAGAACCAAAAACCTCTTAGCAAACTTTCAATTTTAGCAAAAGAAAACAAAAGGAAGCAAAAAATAGGTGCTGGGAAAGCTTTTTTATAGTATTTGATATGAATTTTGAAAAGAAAAAAAAAATCAAATGATATCATCAACAAAGTAACCTTAGTAATTTGCTGAAATTTCAACTTTCAGTAAAAGAAATAACAATGGAATTTGAAATAAGAGAGAAAGCTGACCGAGAAAAATATTCATTTTTCAAAGACATTTTTCAACAATACAAAAGTTCAGCATTTTGTCAAAATAATTAAGAACTTTTGTTCAAAATTAAGCATTTTAAAGGGCTCTTTGTGTCAAGTCATTGAAATAAAGCAGTTCAAAAGATTTTCAAGGACCCATGGGAACCCTGAAAGGGGTGTCCATTAGGAGGGGTTTTACTGTATTTACACCTGTGAAATACCAAATAGACAAGAAGTAAAGTCTACTTATAAAATAGAACGAATTTAAACTAATTTGTGTGTGACAATACCCTTTTACTGTCCTTGAGTTTGTTTTAAAATGCAATTGCAATGGAGGTTGATTGAATTTATCATAGAAAAAGTGATTGAACTTATCTTTTTGATATTATGAAAATTGCAAGAGACCTGAACTTTTGCTTTAACTATGTCACTAGCACAACATTTCTTGGAAAAGCAAAAACGTGTCTTTTAACACATTTTTGAAAATTAATATCTCAAAAAGCATTCAAGATATTAACGAAAGAATTCACAGGGTAAACAGTGATGGTAAATGGAACAAATGAAAAAAATATCATTAAACTTCATGGTCTGGATCAATTGATATGGATTGACCCAAACAATAATAATTAAAAATTTGCAGTTATTGCCCTATATCTTCCCAGAGCAGTATTCATTTTCAATTTCAATATTTGATATCTTCTTATTATTATTTTGACTTTCAAAGACTCATTTCCCCCTCAAAAAATTATTGTCCTTTTGAGAAGCCAAATCATCCCTTTAGGGTCACTTGCCTCTAGGTTTGGAACCACTGGTTTAGAGAAATCAGTGAAATCAGAAAAAAAATCCGGCTTTTGTTGTCCTGGGCCATACTGGATACCATCAAGTAAAGTAAGATTTATCATCGAACATGCAGAAAACTGCCATAAATGTCTGTTTGACTGTTTTAAAGTAAACGCGTGGTAAAACAACAAAATTCCAAGTTGTAAAAACACATTTAAGATCATAAAAAGAGGCCAAGTGTGCCACTGCTAAATCTTCTTCCACAGGGCACTCATGGTCAAATGTGACCCCAGGTATTGTAATCAATATTGTTAACTAATCATTCATTCTTTCTTAAGCTGCTCATGTGTCGTGTCAGTTCAAACATTTTAAATCTCATAAATATTCAATTTCATTATTTTATGCCCAGTTACCTTACACAAAGACATTTTAATTTTTCTCCTGCAGCTTTTAAGTAATTAATTACTTTCTGGTTTTCTGCATTTTGCTTTTTTTATTTTCTTTTAGATATTGCAACACAAGTTCTGAGATGCTTGTTGAGAAAGTGCTAACATCAAATGCAAAACTTCAGAATGACTACAAGACGAAAAATGTTTATTTAAAAACAATTTTATTCCCTAAATCAGCTACTTGCTTCACATGTGGAAAATATTCACAACTGAATCAAGAGCTTTTTTTCACCAGTTTTCACTAACTGTTATGTTATTCTATTATTCAATTTCAATGCATGTTTAACTAACAACCAATTTTTTTACCTTCCCCAATAGTGCGGAAAAGGAGATTGAAGAGGAACAGATCATCAAACAACTAAGTTGGCCAATTCTCAATAATTCTGGACATTATACATTTAATTGCAGCTAAATTACAGATTATAGATTTTTACCCTTATACTAATATCTTTTTGTAAAAAAATAATAAAAAAAATTCCTGTTTTCACACTGAAATTTAATTTAAAATAATACGACCCATTTCACCCCACTCCATGGTGTAGATGGGTATAAAAACAGACTCTAAAATAATACCTTTTTCAATAAACAATAGAATTTTTTAAGTAATTATAACTATGGATATGTGAATATATAATTGAAATGTAAAAACTCTGTTATGTTGTTTTTAACTGTTGTATATCAGATTTGAATAGTTTAATAATCATTTCAAAAATACCTGTTTTTATACCCATTCCACCCCAACTGACCCTAATGTCTTGATTGACTCTCTTTAACCTATAATAACGTTAAAAAATATTTAGACAGAATTCTTTTAAATATTTAAGAACCAAAAAAATTAACATATCATGATAAAGCCCTTAAAAAACTAAAAATAATTATCTGGAGATAATGTTACACTTACGGCTTTGACAGGAAGGAGGCTAGTTGAGAGCTGGAAGAAGAAAACATGGAGCAAATCAAGCTTTTAAACTGATTCAGATATGATTTGACTTCACACAGTTCAAGAGAATAATAGCAAGGAGTTCCCACCACCTAAAAGTGTAAACCAAAAATAAACATAAAAAAATAAGAACTGAAATAAGTACAAACAAGTAAAACAAAAAAAATTAATTTGAATTGTCACATCTTGAATTCAAATTATGTTTTTTGCAATCACGAGTGTGTGTATGTAGGCGTGTGTGTTTGTATGTAGGCGTGTGTGTTTGTGTGTAGGGTTTATGTGTATGTGTGTGTAGGCATGTGTGTTTGTGTCTGTGTGCTGGCATAAGTGTGTGGGTAGTTGTGTGTATGAATGTGTGCGGGGGGGGGGGGTATGTGTATGTGTGTAGGCATATGTTTGTGTGTGTGCAGGCATGAATGTGTGGGTAGTTGTGTGTATGTTTTTGTGTGTATGTGTAGGTGTCTGTATGTATGTGTGTATGTGTGTAGTTGTGTAGTTATGCGCGTGTGTGTAGGACATGTATGCAACCAGGAGACGGCTTTCGCTATAGGAGCAGCATCGTGAGGAGCCCGTCGACGGCGATGGTGCGGAGGGTGGCGGTGGGAAAATAAAATCCAAAGACATCAAAACCATAGACTAATAAATAATAAGAGTAGACCGAGCTATGGCAATCCTTTTGCTGCTCATAAACCAAACCATGTGACTAGTGGATATCCTAGCAACAGCGGGCGTTGATTGTCGCAGACGATCAACGCCCGCGAGAAATAAAATAAATAGAATTGATGGAATGCGGAATATTTATGGAGTCCGATTTGTAAATTTGTTGTTCTAAGTTGCAAATATTTTGTTAATATAGTGAGTTTTTTGTTTAGATAGTATTGTGCATTTTCTTTAGTCAATTTCAATAACTCTCTAAGCAATGAAAGATGCAAGCGCCGAAAAAGAATCGGCAAAACGGTAAGATTTTTACCTACTATTTCAATTTAAGATACCGATTAGTACATTTTTGCGTTAACGCAAAACATTTACGCCATTCCATTCACGCCAAGGTTGACGTAGCATTTCCAAATGAAATAAAAGTTACTGAAAACTGTGATCAAAAACTAATTACTAATGTCAAAATAATGCATATCTAAAAGAAAAACAGTTCAATCTCTGCACCTGGAAAAAAAATATAATGAAAACACATTACGTATTAAAATACGAGTGCCAAACTATAGATAATGTTGCCATCTAGCAACCATGCTGACAAAGTTTTCGCCAAGCTTTCCACCAGTCACATGATGTATCCATGAACCAATTTTTTTCATCAGCAAGTCTGGGAAAGCTCGGTATACTCTTATTATTAGTCTATGATCAAAACAGTCAAGTGAGAACAATAAGCAATCGTGATTGCTCAATAAACTCTCGTGAAAGTTTTCATTTTTTTCAGTCAAGTACAGTCCTCTCTAAATTATTCAAAAATATCATATTACATTTTTAAACCTCTCTTTCAAAAAGAGTGTTTGTTTTTAAGATAAAAGCAAGTGAAAGAAGTTGAGAAAGCTTTAATTATTCTATTTTGTAACAAGACGTCTTTCATTACAAATTATAGTTCTTTGAATTTGTTTGTCTTTATAGGGTTAGCACAAAATTCAGCGAATACATTTTTAAGGGGTTCAGAAGAAAATCCAAAACACCCGGCGTGTGCGAGAGCACTTCATACTTAATTCAATTTGAATAAGGATAAACCAATCAGCTTGAAAACTACAGTACTTCGACAGTTTGCCCAAGTCATATTATGATATATATTATGTATATGATCTCATGCACATATTGTGCATAATGGCTAACTGGGAAGATATGAAAATATTATTCCAAATATTTTCACATCTGATGAAAATTAGAAAACAATTCTAATATGTTTAACTTCAACAATGATAGAAATACACAGTATTTGTTCAACTGTTTCACAAACTGGTTTTAGGAGTAAAAAATAGTTTAATAAAGGCGCCTCCAAACACTAAATAATCTTTTTTATTACTATTGAACGCCCAATTATACTCACATTCCTATACCCTAATCACCGCGCTGCCCGGCTTTGCACGGCCTACCTCAAAAGTAAAAGTTATTTCAAGTGACGCGTATACAACAATCAGGCTTCAATTAGAAAAAAAAAACCTTGTCAATTTCCCGGCAAAATAATCATTCTTAAAGAAAATGGCAAATCAAAAGTTCCAGAACAAATGAAACACAACTTTTTTAGGAGAAGGATTGTATAGCTCACACACATTGTATTGTTTTCAAACTAACTTTTTTTTTCTTTACAAGACATGGATTGTTTTCTTCTTAGATTTTTTTTTTTTTAAACCTAAAACATATTGGTCTACCATATGTATTTTAAGCAGAAACCTGACAGCTCCAATTGATAACAATTGATAGCAACTATAAGTAATATTACATTTATGGTAATGACATTGAAAGGTATAGAGGCAAATTCTAACACAGCACTAAATACCAAGACTGATCCTCTGAAAATTAATTTTTAAAACATCATTTTTTTTTCTTTTTATGATTTCTAGACGTTTTTAGAATGTATAGCTATTCATTTCTAGGGTAAAGTATTACTACACAGAAAAAAAAAAGAGAGAAGTATCTTTCTTTTTTTAGAAGAATACTTTCCCAACAGTGAAATTTGAGTGTTGTGTGTCTAGGAAACTGCAAAAAAATCTATATTTTCTTTTAATAGTTTTTTTTTCTCTTGATTTGCAAGCAGCATTTTCTTTTTACTTGCAAAAGTCACAATATTTTATGAGAAAGTTTTGCACAAAAAAGAAAGAATGAAATTGAGGTGAAATGGGGTAAAATAAAAAGCAATATAACTTTTGGATGAAATTATTTAAGGGCAATGCCATGTGTGACTGAATGACATCCTAATCATGTAAATTTGATTACAAGGATGATTACTAAAGAAGAAATTTATGCCAACTTTTGGAAATTGATATGAGTAGTTTTAAGCAACCACTATCTTGACTGAATGAAAGGTTTCTCAAATTTAATTAGGAGTTCACACACACACACAAAAGAAGAATGTATAAATACAAATAAAAAGCATTATTTACATTGAAATACTTAATTAGCTGATACGATTCAACACATTTTAAGGGTAAAAATAATGAAAATTTTTTTTTAATTTAACTTTTTTTTCAAATCTATTTTATTTTCAAAAAAGCTAATATCTTCGGTTTATGAAGATTTTAGAAAAGATTAGAGATAGGAATGGTTGGAAAAACACTGGAAACTTTTTTTCCCCCCTTGAAGGGGGTTTATGTCTACCGACAAAAAAATTGAAATTCTGAAATTTCTAGCACAAAATTACGAATTCAGAAATTTGTAATTGGGTCATATGGGGAAATCATGGGTCACTTTTTTTTTCGGGATAAATAATGGTCACCAACCATTTACTGTTAAAAAATGCTTTTACAAAAAAACTAGATTATGCTAAATCATCCTTATACATTAACTTTCCCAATATCAAGGTGAAAAACATTGCAACATAGTGAAGTAAATCAGAGAAAAAAAATAGTGTTCACACTTCCATAAAAACACCTTAAAAAAAGACTGTCTTGGAAAATCGTGATTTTTCAAGACACCTGTCAGTGAAAGACTTTGAAAAGAACACTTTTGAAAGCACCGTTTTTTAATAGAAGGGCGATTTCACGAGTAACTGATTGACATTTTTGAAGCAAAACAATAAGTATTTAGTAACATTCAATGCAAAATATATGTTGAGCAAACAATCTTTTGTCCTGGAATATTGTATTTTTTTGAATTGAATTTAATAGTATAGTTGAAATCCCAAAAAACATTTTGAATGATTTTTAAAAATTTATTAAAACTATGGTAACTGAGTGATCTTTTAAAAATAAGTATATCAGTCAATTACCATTCTTTAAACTTTTTTTTGAGTTGTCCAAAATGTATTTTCAGAATTTAATGGTATCATCATTGAATTTAGCCTAAAAAATACAATATTCCACGGGAAAAGACTGTTTTTACAATGTATATTTTGCACTGAATATTGCAAAATAACTTCTTTTGCTTCAAAAATGTCAGTCAGTTAGCCGTGAAATTGCCCAGCAAATAGTCTAAATTTTTCATACCTACATATAAATTTTCTTCTTTTTTGAAAAATGTATACTCCAGTATACTGCTAAAAAATATACTGCTTTATACCCCAGTTTCCTGGGGTAATTCTTGGTCACTGATATTTTAGGTGCTTTTCCTATTTCTGTGTAAATAATAATTAGAATGTGTTAATGTCATGGTAAGAATGTAACTGTGTCAAACTCGTTCCAAAAAAGAAGTTTTAGTGCTCCGAGTGCAACATTGGATCCAACACATGATCTCCAATCACTGTTGAAGTATTACGCCCTCTTAACTATGTCAGCACACAATTAGGGCACACAATAAGTACCAAAATAAGAAACAAATTAATACAAATCCCTAAAGTACCAAATAACAAATTGGGGACAAATTGATGCAAATTTGATAGTTATGACAAATCAAACTCTTATCTTGGGAAGAAAAAGACGCAGAACATAAATCAAATTCAAAACCCAAAAAAAGAAAACTCCAGACAGAGACAGACAACAGAAGAATGTAGTCATCGAGAAAAACCTTGCTTTCAATAAAATAAAAGTATCTCAATCTGATCTAGAGATTCAGCCAAAAGTAAAATGAGTTTATTTTGGATTTATTTTATGACAAGGAGAAAAAGGGAGAAATTTTAAGAAACATTTCTGCTTAGAAAAATGTTAAAAGATGGTGCTAATCAGTATTCTTTTTGTACTTGAAAATCAGAAATATTTTGCTGTCTATGATGATAGCGATAGCGACCCATTCTAAAATGGGAAAACAATTTAAATTTTGCACAAAGAAAAAGCAGGAATAAAATTTTTGGCTCAAGGTGTTGGAAATTTTCACTTGTGCACGAGAGATTTTTAGCAGTAATGTGAAACAAATTTACATTTCGTGAATTGAAATGAGAAAAAGAAAAAAGTTGCAGCTGAGAGTAACCTGAAAGTAGCATACAAACGTTAAAGAAATGTCTTCCCAGTATCAAGGACTTGGAGCAAAGAGAAAAAACCAATTGTTTTCGACTCAGAAGAGTAACATCAAATTATTTCAGTTATAAAGTGCTATTTCTTAAATATGATGCTTTTTACCATTAAAAAATCTGTTTGTGGGTTAAGAAATGATAATTTAAAATACTCAATTACTTTTAATGCATATTACTTTCTTAAAAAAAGGGGGGTTAACCCATATCTACCCCATGTGTAACCCAAAATTACCAGAATGTGGGATAATTCTTGTAACTCAGCAATTTAAATAAAATAAATAATAATGCAATTTTAGGTAAAAGGATTATTTGAATAATTTCTAAACCGTTTAAGCTTACTCCATGCCAAATTAAGTGATTTTATCTTTCATACTTAAAAAAAAAAAAAAAAAATGTTATGGTTTTTTTACCCATAATTACCCTGTCTGAGCCTACCTGTATTCCAATGCTTTTTCTATTAAAATATGTTCATTATACCATGTGAAAACACGCATTTTGAAAATGCCAGTAGTAAGATAATTTAATTTCCCTGCACGCCTAAGTACTTTGCTACTTTTCTTATCAACACTAAAAATATATACAAAGCTGAATTAGTATATCAATTAATACCAATTAGTGGAAATGTTTAAATAAAAATTTAAATATGTCTTAATTTGATGTAGGTAAAAATGGGTATAGTCAAATAAAAATCCAAAAAAGATTTTTTTTTTGGGGGGGGGGGGGATTTTTTAGGGAAAAAGTAGATTTTCTACGGAGAAGTTTACTTCCACTTGGGAAAAATTCAAAAATGTTTTCCAAATTAAATGTATGCAGAAATTAATAATATGTAGAGTCCGATTTTTTCTTTGTGGAATTTTTTTTTTAATGTTCAGTATCCCGCATAAAACTTTGCAAACAGAAGCTGTAAGTTAATCTCATTGAGAAGCCAAAGTACTTTGTGCTACTTTTCTCAAATAAAACTGTAAAAATATACACAGGACAGAATTATATCAATAACATCAATTAGTGGAAATATTTTAATTTATGAATTTACAAAACAGACACACACACCATCCTTCTTAAAATTAACTGTCAAATGGATTAATATTGATAATTGAAATGTTTCAAACCTACAAATATAATAATGGCAGTTATAAAACAGATAGGCTTTTCTAATAGAAAAAATTTAAGCAGATTTTTAAGGAAAAATAAAATGGATAGCATATATTTTAAGTATTAAACACTTATATACACATTTTGTAAGAAAATTAACTATTCAACTACATTTTGATTGGTAAACATTCATTTTAGGGCATTAAAATTTTTGAACACTTTACATCTTTAGAAAGGATGTAACTGAATTCACATTCTCGGTAAGTCATGCAAAATGACGAGAGCATGCAAGACATCTAATAAAGAATTTGAAGTGTAAGAAGAGATTGGTGAATAAAAAATAAGACATGATCAAGAATTACAATCAGTCAACAAAAAAGGGAAAATGTTACTGATGCGATTAAGATCGGATTTTGAAATGCATAAAAAAGCTAAACTGACATGCAAAGCATAAAAGACAGCTAAAATGCGTAAGTTTTATGTGAAATCTGTTAAAATTGGCGTGTATGCCACACTAAGTTTTTGGTTCCTTCCTGCCATAAAAAAATAATATCTTACTGTGTTATAAAAGTGTATGAAAAATCTTTATATGCTTTAAAAAAAATGAATCAAAAACACATTTGAAAGAACAACAACGATAACTTACAGTTGAAGCTTTACTCTTGCTGCTCATCAATTTTGAGATCCTAAAATTTTCCATTTTCAGAATCCTCTTGTTTAGGTTGAGCAAAGTGATCTGGGACTTGAGGTTCATAGTGCCAGATGATCGTGTTGTGAACATGCTGAAGGCCATGCGCCAGAAATAGTGCAGCACTTCCTGAAACAGAAGACATGGTTTTGCATCAAAATGACTGCAAAGTTCATCAACTTATAGTACAAGAAGAAACTACTCCAGGAAAAAAAAATCAATCACCGAAACAGATAGCAAAGAACATGATTTAACCATCAAAGTAATAATGATAAGTCAACTTCTTGAAGATTTATTTTTCCAAAAGTCATTTTATGCAACTTATTTGTAGATAGTTGCAAAATTACAGAAAGTTTTTAAAATTAGGGAGAAAAATGATAAAAATATTTAAATTCATAAGATTAACTTTTTGCTGCTTTACTTATGTTTGTAAATTTCTTCAATCCATTACTACGCCTCAAAGTTTATTTTCTCATTTGCAATACCACAGAAAGTCAGACCAGGGCTGCTACGAAAGATTCTAGTGGTCTCAAAACCATTTTAAGGTTATAGTCATCAATCTACTTTCTTAAAATTAATGTACAATATACATTTTTCAATTTTGCATAATAACTCTTTTTTTTTTAAATTGCTCTTGAAACTTTACAAACAATGGTTATCAAATCTTATTTACTCAATCATAAATAATCTAAATTTTACCTACATTCATCAAGCTAAAGTAAATGTTATTAGCAATGTCAGTTTTGTGTATACAGCATATTATTATAGTTGGAGCAAACCTAACCTGGCAGCAATGTGACCTAGATCCTAATCGCAGCATTATGATGCTGCCAGGTTAGGTTTGCCCCAAGCAGTGGTGTTCCCATAGGGTGTACTCCATATACGCCGTATACTCTCAAATTATTTTGAGACACATAGCGTATATCCACTCTCAAGCGCCACAAATTTTCATATTATGACATATTATGTATACCATCTCATACAGATATTGTGCGTAATGGATTACTGGGAGTATACCCTCAGAAAAACTGATGGGAACACTAGTAGCCCCAAATATAGGTAAATTTTCCAAAACAAATTTTTCATTCTTTTTTTGCATTAAACAAAAGTTATTTGCTAATTCTTCTAAAATTTGGTTCTTTAGAAAAGAAAAAAGTTACTAGCACTTAGTTTATTAATAATCCCGTAACAATTTTTTAGCAGTCTGTAACACAGTTGGAAAGACTTGAAAAAGTCTGTTAAGAAAAGGGGCATAATATCTGTCATAAAACTAATAGACATGTACCAAATGCTACTTAAAATTAAAATTCTAAACTAAAAACACCATGCAAAATGTAGGATAAGGGAAAATATGCAAGCATATACCAAACAGCTGGCTTACCATGCACCAAGACGTTGCAGTTTCACATTAATAATAACCAAGCTAATCAAGGTAACAAACTTCTCAATAAAGCTGAGATTACCTTCACACTGATGGCAAAAATTAAATTATTTTAAAAACATTTTTTATCAAAATGTACTGATGGTTTTCTAGGCTACCACAGCCTGTGAGAAGAAATAAAACAATGAAAAGAGCCATTTTGCAGATACCTGTCCCTTATAAAATCTTCAAAAAAAAGGGTAATTTTTTTTCCCCAATTTTAAATATAATGCTCAAAACTTCCTTAGCCTATTCTTATATTTCTTGGATTCTACCTCTTATGAATATCATTAGTGTTTGGCTGTAGTTCTTCAGAAATATTTTTATTTTCTGCTTTTGGTTTGTGACAGGGGTCTCCAAACTTGGGCCAAAAGTGGCTCAAATCGGGGCTCGAAAATTATATGGTCCGATATGCCCAGGGCATGTAAAATCTCTGATCGGCAAGAGTATTTTACCTTTACATGCCTGGCTGGGCATGTAATTTTTTTATTCATATATTTGTATTATATTGAAAAACTAGTGGTAGACGAACGGCTTTGCCCGTAATAGAAAAATTAAAAGGTCTTTTGGTTCGCCTGTATATTTACAAATAATGTGTGGTGAATTTCCTCGCCAATTGGCTCGTACCCATGTTACGGTTCCAGGTTATGATGATTTCGTGATTTACTCGTCCATCTTAGGATAGTTTTGTTCTTAAAATTGGAATAGAAAAAGAACCACATCAAATTTTCGAAAAATCGCTTCGAGGTGCACACCCCCATGTTACAACCTAATTTTGTGCCAAATTTCATGAAAATCGGCAGAACGGACTAGGCGCGTCACAGAGATCCTGACAGACAGAGGACTTTCAGCTTTATTATTAGTAAAGATTTAAGTATCCTTTCCAGAACTCAAAATTTATTTCATGGGATATCGCTAAAATCATATTTGGACAGACACATGAAGTCATAAGGAATCGTCGGCAACGGGGAATGCTCGAGTCGAGAAGAAAAAGAGAGTGATTTCCCCCTATTGCACATTCGTCAGTAAGGAGAAATCTGTTAATCTTGGTGTAAAGTGTATAAATAAAGCATTTGAGAACAAAGTTATTTTTGGAAAGAAAATGATCTATTTTGAAATATGAAGATTGAATTAACTAACATAAAAGATAAAACTCAAAACATTGAAAGACGGCACTCTTTAAATTTTTTTTTTTTGGTTTTATTAAAATACTTAAGAGTCGAAAGAACAGATCAAATGATCCGTATCCGGTTCACGAGCTACAGGTTTCCGAGTCAAGCTCCGAGGGAACAGTTTAAAGATTAATTCTGCGGATTTCTAACTGTTGAAAATCATTATCTTTATGCTTTTGAAAATGTCAGAGTAATATCCCTTTACACCATTTCATGCCAGCATTGATGTTTTTATGAGTGCAAGAATGATAGAATATCAAACATTTGTCTGATTACCTAAAAAATTATTTAGCAAGTAATTAAGACTAAGCAGGGTTGGCCGAATTGGACACAATTGGGTTGGACCCAATGGGTTTTTTTGAAAAAAACCCATTTAAAAAAACCCATTATTTAGCCCACTTTTGGGTTTTTTTAAATTTTCTGAGAAGTTTTTAAAAAAATTAACTAATTTAAATACTTTTAAAATTTAACTTCTTTTTTGTTTGTTCTTCATCACAGACAATGGACAGAAAAAATGAATTTTGAACTTTAACAGTATTTCTTAACTCTTAACGGCATAAAAAAAATACTTCAAAGATTTTAAATAAATATATTTAACTTTTTTCTTTCACTGGTCAATAAATAAATCAAATTATCTTGACCAAGTCCTGTCATGTCTGATTTTCTCAATATTTTTAGATTGTACAGAGGAAACTAATCTAGTTAAAAGGCTTTCAGGTGAATTATTTTCTGCAAATCAACACGTCACAAATCTCGAATAAACAGATATTAATATACTCGAATAAACAGATAAAAATATACCTATAAAAAACAAGGTATATTTTTAGAAATTAACAGGTTTTTCAAACGGTCAACAGAAAACAGAACAGGATGTACAGTATTTTCATTATCTTTGAAAAAGTTTAATATTTCTTACTCTGTACACAGAAGTAGAAAAACAGGCAACATTCAATTCAAAGAAATGTGTTGATTAAGCTGGAATTCAGTAAAAACTGATTTAAACTACTTGAGGTTCTATAGTAGTTTTGCATAACAAAATGATATACAATAAAGTAAAATGCAAAAAAAAAAAAAAATGTAGTAATTAAAAACAAACAATAGATTTTATCACTCGAGAAGTAACTTTGCCTTAACTGTTGGTAATAATGAGAACTAAAAAAAATCTGAAACTTCACCATTCTTGGGTTTTGTAGTCTTTTATACTTTTCTTCAGAATATGCTGCATTTTAACTAGTTTTCCAGCTTCTTTTACCCAAAGACAATTTTTGCACTTTGTCCATATACTTATGCTACAATATGCTACAAGTACCCCCACATTTTCCCTAAAAAAAGACAAAAACCCACATTTCTTTTAAAAACCCAACTTTAGTTGGGTTTTTTTTGGGTTTTATTTAAAAAAACCCAAAAAACCCTGGGTCCATGGGCTTTTTTAAAAAAACCCGGGTTTTTGCCAACCCTGAGACTAAGACCAAGAATCACAAATTTCAGTAAACAGCACATGGTCATATTGATGTAAAATGAGGTATTATATAAGTTTCTAGCTACAAGTGAGCTTTGGGATACTGTTAATCAATCGAAATACTTAAAAGAGACTTTGAAAAATGTTATCGATCCTGTCATATGAAGGAACAGCTTCTTCGCACATCAAGAAAATATTTTATTGGCAATGATTGGGGATGAGAGATACTATGAATGGCAGCTGCCCCTAAGAAGAATCATGGAAGCAAGAGAACTAACAAACTCCTTACAGTCTAGGAGAAAATTTGTTATTCCGGCTCTCAACATTGATGCAAATGGCGACACAAACTTTGTTGACTGGCAAGATATTGAATATTATGTGAGCCACCCATTATGAAAAACATAGATTCTGAACTTTTAAATGCAATATCGGAGTAAGAATGCAGTTTTGATGTTTAAATTCCTGATTAATTATTTTCCACCAAGCTACTGGACAAACTTCAACACTGTTGTTGCAGATTCATTTTCTCTGAAAGCATTAGAACTACGCACTTGGAAGATAGTATAGAAAAAGTGCTAGGAATTTCAGCACCTTCCATTCTAAAAATGAAATTGGTCTTGAACACTTAAAAGGAAAAGAAAACTACTTACTCTTTAGTTTCTGTTACCATTGCTTCTCTTCCAAACATTCTTTTGTTTTCAGATCCCAATTTGTGCAGATGAAAATCTAAGTTACAGATTCTGTAAGAAAAAATTCTGAGTTTCACAGAAAATCTCCGAAAAATCACATAAGATAAACTTAAAAACCAGAATTATATGTGTAAGAATCATATTGTTGATAGATTTAAGTGCAAGAGCTGGAATTAAAATTTTTAAACAGTAAGGAGATTTCCCTTCTAGCTTTATGTGTGGAAAAAATTACAAATTTTGAAAAGGAGAAAAACTTGCAACAACTTGTAAAACATGCTTCAATGTATTTTCATTCTGAAACTTTGTCTCTTACAGCTCTGTTTTTGTACACTTTCATGCAACAAACTCTTAACGATTACTTTCTTTTATTACACCAAGAATCCAAGATTTAATGAATCTTCTAGGATAAGCAAAACAGTATTAGCATCACTGCTAAGTTACATCATACGTTCGAAATAGTTGGGCAAAATATTAAGCAGAAAATTTTTTAATTAGGATTTTGTGTTTGCAGAAAGTTATTTGTTTATTCTAAATTTGATCATATCGCCAGTACTTTTCAACAAAACGACTTCTTGACAAGGTTTCACTCTCTTATGAAAATTGGCTTCATAAACACTATAAGATCTAAACAAAAAAATCAGACCAAACTACTTATCCTGTCCTTAGTAATTTATACGGGAAGACCGACACAACAAATTTTACATGCAGGGTTCATACTCTATTTGGATGAAAAAATTCCATGACTTTTCCAAGACTTTTTCATGACTTCATAAAATTTTTCATGACCTTGTTGCAAGAAGGGAATAGTACTATTTAATATCAAATTTGCCAATTTTTTCAGAAAAAAGCATTAGCAAAACTCCTACGTGAGTGCCACTACCTCATCGAAGCACTTGTAATTGCAAAATTATCAGTGTATATCTAAAAATCTATTATTTGTCTTCATCACATAAATTTAAAATCTCAAAGCAAAGTAAAAATACAATAAATGGAATATAGTGATTCTTAATTACTTTTAATTTTATTAACAGGCAGAATGATAATGAATGGGTCAAAGGTTGAATGAGTTATGACTGAGTTTCAATAGATCTGTTCAAAAGTTGCCTTTTAATGTCAACTGCGCATTTAACCATGCACATAATATGACAGTATTTTCGTTTTTTAAAGTGAAGACACATTCTTTAGTTAAGTCATGTTTCTAAACCAGATATTTGTTTTAAAAAAACTTTTAGTAATGAATAAATTTTCTGATTCATAACTACTTGTTAACTTATTTGCACATTTTTAAATGCATATAAATAAATAGGTTCAGAAATTCCAGAACATTGTTTTTGATTCCTGTCATTGAACGTAGCAGTGAATAGCAGGGATTAGTTTTGCAGGCCACATGTTGGGTACTACTGTTTTAGAGTGTACTAGAATTCCCCTATTTCTGTATCCTAGTGCCTGACTAAAGATCTTCATTTTAAGATAAACTATGATAAGTTTAATAATAAAGTTTTTACAAGTGATGGAAAACTTGAATGCAATTGAATCGCATTTTTTGAGTGGATGAAATCAAAAATCTGCAAGTTTAATTCTACAGAAGTGCTGAAAATAATAGTAAATTAAAAATGAATCCAAGTAGTAAAATTACAATGCAAAAAAAGATGAATGGCTACAACAGAAGTGGATGCAATAAGATTTCAAAATTCAGACTTGTTTTTGGGATCGTTCAATTTTTCAGTTTTAATAGATTTTATGTGCAATGCTGTTAAATCACTCAAAATTTCTAATGCTCTTTTAGCTACCGTTACTTTCTCTTCAGTCAGGACATTTTTCCATGACTTCAAATAAATTTCCATGACTTGAAAAGAAAATTTCAATTTTCCATGACTTTTCCAGGTCTGAAATTTGCTAATTTTTTTTCCATGACTTTCCAGGATTTCCATGACCCGTACGAACCCTGTACATGTTACTTTTCCCATGAAATATGGCTTACAACTAAAAAATACAATTTTAATCATACTGAGAATAAATCCTCTATAAAAGATATGAGATTTTTCTAAAGATAGTAAAGTTCTTATGCTGCTCAATCCCTAAATATGACAAACAATATTTTTAAAAATTTACAACTTTAATACAAACCCAGTATCCTGTTCTCTTCAATAAAAACCACTAAATACATTTCTTGAGTTTATTTTCGCAAACCGTAAATTTTAAGTGCAGTAAGAATAGAAAATATTAAAAGCAGAACAAATATGAAAGATGTTCGAAAAGCACGAGCGGGAAAAATAAAATTGAACGCATTACATTATAGTTGACGCGATAGCGCGATAGCATAGGGAGAGACTGACGCTCTTGGTCTTTCCTCTTCGATGCACACGAGATACCAGACATACTCTGTCTAAAAATTGCGTTTTCACCAGAGGCCTCCGTGGCTCTATGGTAGAAGCTACGCTTCGCACTGACGCCCTAGGTGCTATTTCCCAGGTTATTTCCTACCAGTGCTTTGCACGCGGCCTTCAAATCAGGCTCGGATCTGCGTATCTGCATTGCGGGGGAGCACACGTCCTTAAGGGACCCAACGACCCAAGAAATTGAAGAAAAATATGAAAAACGGGAAGAAACATAAAGCATCGCGCGCGCGATATATATATATATATATATATATATATATATATATATATATATATATATATATATATATATATATATATATATATATATATATATATATATATATATATATATACAGTAAAACCTGTAAAGTTGACCACCTATCTATGTTGATCGCTTTTGTCAGGAACGGAATTAGTCCTATCTCATATAATGAAGGAAAACCTCTGTAACTTGACCACCTCTCTATCTTGACCACCTGTCTATCTTGACCACTAATGTTCGCCAAATTTGGTTTGGAGTATTGTAAAAAACCCTTTGTAAGTTGACCACTTGGTTTATTTTTTTAACTTTCTTCAGCAAATTGTTTCATTTTATTATTTATTTATTATTATTATTATTATTATTATTTCATAGCTTTCCAAGAATGGTTTTAATGCTTTGATGACAGAACAGCATTTTACTAACTAAACAGCAGCATAAAGCTTAATGCTGCTCTTTATTCTCCAAACTTGTTTTTCATTTGTTGTTCTATTTGAGATAGCTTTTTGTACTCTGTTCAATGAAAATAGGTGTCAGTAGAAAAGTTCAAAGTCTTTCCTTTCAGTTGCAATATGTTGTGACAACATAGGAATTGTGCAAAAACGAGCAGGCTCGGATCTATACATTTTGATTCCCCTGCAACAAAATATGTAGGGCCCCTCCCTAGTGGCCAGCAGTGTCTATTAGTAAAGTGAATAAGTCTTAGTGCTAATTTTTTGTTTTCTATTTTTTCTTCAATTTATAGAGCTGTTAGCCCCTTTAAGGACGCAGGCCTCTCGCACTGCGAGTACTCAGATCTGGGCTTGCTAATGAGTAAAGTTACATGTTTCTGGTGCAAGGGATTAGGAGATAGGACATTTTGATTTTGCCTTTATGAACTGGGAGAGTCGAGCTTGTTGCTCTTTATGCTATAAGTTTTGCATAAAAAGGTTTCAAAAAGAAATTTAGCTGAACTTGAGATTAATAAAAAGTATGATAGATTAAAATTAACTGAAAAAAAAAAAAAAAAAAAAAAAACAGAATATTAGCTGGCATATATGGAATTTCTAAAACTAAAGTGTCTAATATAGTTAAAAACAAGGAAAAACTAACAAAATTATTTGAATTGTATTTTTAATTATTGTTTCACTTTCAATAATGTTAAAAACTGAAAGTGAGTTGAACAGAAAGAGTAAGGGTGAATTCCTCAAAAAATGAATACATGGTGCAAGAAATGACAAAAAAATTAAGAAAAATTATTACCGCCCTTTATAAGTTGACCGCCAAAGTACTGCACCGCGAGTGGTCAACTTACACAGGTTTCACTGTATATATAAAACTTTTCGAATTTTCAAAATTAATTTGAATTCTGAAATTTTGAATTCAAATTATGTTTTTCGCAATCACGAGTTGCGACAGAGCCCTACTCATTGGGGGCTATTGTTTCTAGAAGCAGCTCCTGTCCCCCCAAGTCTACCCCTCCTCCTAGGCGGTTACGTGTGTGTGTGTATATGTAGGCACGCGTGCGTGCATGTGCAGGCTTGTGTGTGTGCGTAGACCTGTGTGTATGCACGTAGGCGTGTGCGTAAAGGCTTGTGTGTATGAGCGTGTGTGTGTATGTGTGTATGAGCGTGTGTGTGTATGTGTGTGTGTGTCTGTGTGTATGAGCACGCATGTGTGTAGGACATGGACGCCTCCGACCAGGAGAAGCGGATAGCTCAGGACCGGAGCAGCCGCGCTGCGCCGCCTGCAGAGGACGGTGGGCGGTGGTGCTGCAAAGGTTTCTGGTCCAACCTGAAAAAGGCACGGACGCCAAGAACGGTCAAATGAAAGCAATAAGCAATCGTGATTGCTCAAAAAAACAGCACTAAAACATATTAAGGTTACAAATATACGTTGTTCAGGGGAGGAGACGTACAGCTTTTGTTGCAGGGGGGGGGGGGGCAAAAGGCATAGATCAGGGCCTGCTTCTAATCCCAGTGTATCACAAAATGCGTGATTTTTAACATATGACTTAAAAAATATGCGACATATGCGAATACCGAAAGCTTTCCAGGAGAATAAACGATTGAAAAGAATTGAAGAAACCAGTAATGCCGTTGCTTTGCAAGGAACTAAAAGAGGAAGAAGCATGACGAAAAACTGCTCCAATGAAATTTTTGAATGGATTTTGGAGCGTCTGAGTGACTCTCATTTTCTAAAGGTTTTCATGGTATTTATTGCGTCATTACTGTTTGGGAGGAATGAGTACTCCCTGATGTCTCCGTAGCGCCAGGTCACAAAAATACTAAGTTAAACAAAAACTTTGAAAATTAATTTGAATTCTGAAATTTTGAATTCAAATTACGTTTTTCGCAATCACGAGTTGCGACAGGACCCTACTCATTGGTTACTACCCCACTTGCTTGTTTCTAAAAACGGTTACGAGGTTAAGAGAGGGGGGGTTAACGGTTAAGAGAGGGGGCAGGCCCCCTCTCTTGGGTGGTTACGTGTGTAAAGTTGTGTATGTGTAGGCTTGTGTGTGTGCGCAGACCTGTTTGTATACACGTTGGCGTGTGTGTATGTGTGCAAAGGCATGTGTGAGTGTGTATGAGCGTGAGTGTGTCTAGGACATGGACACCACCGATCAGGAGCAGCGGCTACCGGGGGACAGTGCTCAGGACCAGAAGAGTCGCGCCAAAGCTGCGCCTGCAGAAGGCGGTGGAGTTGAAAAAGGAACCGAACATCAAGAGAGGCCAAATAAAAACAATTAGCAATCGTGATTGTTCAAAAAATTTAAAAAAAAAGAAGAAAATCAATTTGAATTCCGAAATTTTGAATTCAAATTATGTTTTTCGCAATCACAACTACGACAGGACCGTACTCATTGGCGTTATTGTTTCAAGAAACGGCTCCTGTACCCCCAAGTCTGCCCCTCCTCCTGGGCGGTTACGTGTGCATAGTTGCGTGTGTGTAGGCTTGTGTGTATGCGTAGACCTGTGTGTATGCACGTAGGCGTATGTGAGTGTATGTGTGTGAAGTCTTGTGTGTGTATGTGTGTGAGTGTGTGAGCATGCGTGTGTGTAGGATATGGACGCCTCCGACCAGAATAGCTCGGGACCGGAGCAGCCGCGCTTGCAGAGGACGATGGGCGGTGGTGCTGCAAAGGCTCCTGGTCCAAGCTGAAAAAGGAACCGGACGCCAAAGACGGTCAAATGCAGACAATAAGCAATCGTGATTGCTCAAAAAAAAAAAAAAAAAAAAAAAAAAAACGATGTTGCAAGCAAAGTAGCGAACATATCCTAACCAGACCAGAGCAATAAATATTGAAGTGTAGTCACTGAACCATGAAAACTAAGGAATCAGAACCCCCATCTCCCTCACCCCCTCCACAAATGTAAGTAATCCCTCTTATGACATGGGTTGAGGAATTTTAAAAGCTGCATTTTTTTAGTTTTTATATAAGAACATTTATTTTCTTATTAAGGTGTTATTAGTTCAGAAGACATGTTTCTGTTATTCGGCAAAAATATTTTCTGTACCCTTTTGCAAACTAGCATGTTGGGACATGCCTGATGTTTTTACCCCCAGTTAAGAAAAAAATCCTTCAAATTGGTTGATTATTGCTTCAAAAGAAAGCCCCATCAGCCCTTCTGCACGCACAAGCTACAGCTCGAGGGTGGAGAAGGGCTGGGCCGTGACCAAGGCGGGGGGGGGGGGGGGGACGAAACTTCCGAAATGCGGCCGCCAGTATCATTTTTTGTAAAAAAAAAACTATGAAAAAGACATCCTCATATGTATAATAGCTAATGATTGAGTAACCCCTGTGTTTCAACAATGAAACTCGCGACATGGTATAATAATTTAAAAATATGTTCTGGTAATGTTTAACATGCAGGGAAAGACTTTTTTGTGACAAGACTGAACTCGATCCGGTAACGTAACTGTTTTACTGGTAAGACTGTGTCATTTCAGCGAAATGAAGAAATGAAAAAATGGGCAACAAATGAATGCTGCGTACTAGAGATTAGGGTTCATTCACTGGAGTGAGGGTTACAATTTCAAGTATCAAACTATCACCAAAGAGGCAATGGCTTCGTTCAAATGTAAAAGCAATTTTCCCCCGTCATACCTTCACGGGCGATTTTCTAGTTACAAAACAACAACAATAATAATAATAACTATTAAGACTGAAAAGAGGCCGAACCTGAACAGAATGGAGCCATTCAACGCTTTGTCCCGCACGTGAAGGTTCATATCTTTCCTTAAAAAATATTTTAATTTTGAAGGGTAATGACGAAATTTTTGGTTTAAGAAATCAAACATAAGTTCGAAATTTGTTAAGCAGAAAAAAATTCTTCATGATTATTTTAAAGTATTATTTTATTGAAATACGTGAGGCATTTTGCGCGGGCGAAAATGACCGTTTTCCGTGGATAGGCCCAGTAACGCTTCTCATGAAATAAATGGACGTACAAGTTTTTAGAAAAACAAGTAAGAGAAGAAAAAAAAAGTGTACAAGCACTATGACAGATGGTAAAACATTGAAATAATGAGTCAGCGTAAAAGAGATGACTCTAATCTTATTTGGCAACAGGTTACAGTAGACGACGTGAAAAAAAATGCGAAACTTCGGGAAAAACCGCGCAGAGATGAAAATTGGTACAGACTTTTAGGACATCATTTAAAATGAAATGGCAAAAATCCGCATCGATACCGGCCCAGCTAGCACACGAACATTCGGCCAACGTTAGCTTATTACGTTAGACTTATGTCGGCCTCTTACGTTAGAACATACGTTAAAGTGCACCGTCGGAAAACGGTTATCCAACGATTGGCTTCCAACGTTATCTCAACATTTTTCCAGCGCTGTTCCTACGTAAAATGCAACGGTGAACCAACCAATTCCAAACGTTATTCCAATGTAAATTACAACAGTTAAACAACACTTCTTAACATTATCCCAATATAAATTTCGACGCTTATCCAACAATTTTCCAACGTTAGCTGCAACGTTAGACTGATTATTTTCCGACGCTATTCTGATGAAAAATCAACATTTAAGTAACTATTTCCCAATGTTATTGAAATTTAATATGCGCAACCTTAATAGTGTGCTACCTCAGATTGCTTTCCAGCCTATTTCATTTGAATTTTTTATTATTTTCCCTCATCAAATCAATATACTTTACCAAATATATATCAAATCTTTATTATTTTACAAGCGTAGAAATAGAAATACTAAAAATTAAAAAAATATGCTGAAGCATGGAAATTCTTATATGCTAAAATAAATTAAAATATAGTAGAGAAATAGTTGCATCATGTATAGCATCTATAATTTATGTGACTTTTTGCCCTTTGTGACATCATAACCTTTATTGCTACCTCTGATTGCTCTCAAACCTGTTTCATTTAAAGTTTTTACTATTTTCACTCATTACATCAATATATTGTTTCAAAGAGTAAAAATGCTTAAAAAAAAAAAAAATGCAATTTATCATTTCCCTATCATTTACAAACGTTTCAATAAAATATGAACAAAAATTAAGATATTTATAATTCTTACCTTTTATTTTTCTGAATAATTACTCGAAAATTATCTTCATAAGCATACATTAGTTTCTTTTTCAGGAAATATTAATTACCAGCAAGGTTATTCTTAAGACAGAATAAAATCTTTGACTTTAAAATTCTGCCATGAAAAATAACCTAGCTTGTTTGAAGGTTCAATTTTGCTTTGACCTGAAATAAGAATTAAAAAAAATAAATAAATAAAAATAAAAAATAAAAAAAACATACGCATACACATTCAGTTAGAATCTTCATAACAATTAAAATGACGAGGGTTAAACTTGAATATCATGAAAACTACTTATTTTATTGTTTTGTCGAACTATTATACTCTCCCATTTCATTAAAAAATTCATGTTCATTGACTTTTTTTTTTTTTTCATTTTAGTATTAGGGAAGGAATTTTAATGTATTTTATCGATCAACGAGAAAAGTTCATGCAAAGACACAATTTTATTTCTATAGTAAATTGCACATGTATTGTGCGTTTAAAATTACCAAAGCTAAACAAAGGAACAACATGAAATTCTAAAACGAATTCAAAGCATTCACAAAATTCTCTAAAAAAACTAGTTAAAGCATCTATCAAAAAAAGAAAATCAGTTCGAATGAGCAAAAATTTCAAGAATTTCGATTCATCGGAGACCCCTCCTTCCCCCCCCCCAAAAAAAAAAAGATAAAATTCCCCTAGAAACAACCTCTTCCTAAAACCTCCTGCCAAAATGAATTTGTAGGAAAAATTCTAGCAGTTTGAAACAAGAAAAATCTGGGCCTGCACAGCCACAATCATTTGTCGTGCTTGGAAAACAAATAAAAGTAGAATGCATTTAATAATCAAACACACACATACCAAAAAAAAAAAAAAAAACAATGTTTTATCTTAGTTTTAAATTTATTGAAAGAAAGAAAAATAGTTGGAAAAATGAATTGAATTACTTTGGAAGACTTTAGTACTTGTGAGATTGAACGACACTCGCCGTGAGCAAGTACGACACGTGTGAATGTGTATGTGACCCTGGAATGAAAAAGAAAATGGCTATGCCCCTGGCGCACTCACTCTTCCCTCACCCCTTTTTCAAGTCATGGGTCTCAACAAGACTGCAGAGGCGGGGAGGGGGGGGGGGGCTTATGGGACGCATTACGCACGCTTCGCAGAACGCGCAAATCAGCAACCAGCTTACAATAAATGGGCGTAAATGTGAAACAGGTTTGAAGGTTAGAAATAAGTTGGGAATACGTTTAGTCGGATATAGGTTGGTTTGAAACCATCCTCCGATGCTTCAAATGATCGGATGAGCGTATGAAAAAACCAATATCTAACCAAAACATATTTCCAACCATTACGATGCATTTTCAACCTTTCTCCAACGTAAATCCGATGGTTTGTGCTACCTGGGGGGGGGGGGGGAGTTAAAATTTTTGATTAAGAAGGTCAAAGTTTAAAAAAAGCGATTTTTTTTGCAATATCTTTTAAACACAGGGCCGGTTTTAGTAATTTTACTGCCCCGACAAAAACGCGAAATGCCGCCTCCTCCCCAAAATAAAAATGTCCGACGTTTTTGTCCAGATGGGAGTAATTACAAGGGTCATTTTGCTATTTAACCAATCTAATAATATTTCTTTATAACAGAAAGGAAGCTAGAAATGTAGTGCATTTCTAGTAAATAAAATGGTAGCTGAGAGATACCAGTTGAAGGGATGTCTTTGCTTTAACAGAATCAATCTATAAAAAAAGCTTTTAGAATAATCATTAAGAGAAAATAATTCAATTAAACAGTACTTGCATTGTGTGTACTCTTTCTTGACAACTTAATGAGATATGTATCGCTTGTGACGTACAGAGTTTGAAAATTCAGATAGAACTGTGCAGCAGTCTTCCTCGAACGAATTTGAAAATCGTCTCAATATTCTTACAGCAACAAAAGGTGCGCACGAAGAAACCAACTTTGTGAAAAATGACCGTTTTGAGATAAGAATCAAAATAAAAGATTTATGTTTTAATCGGAAGTACTTCCTTTTAATGAATTTCCTTTATCGGTACAGATTTTTACTAGTACCCAGTATTTTTTTGCGTAATTTTATGTTGTTAGAAAAAAATAATAATAAAGTGTAAAAGTATTTAAATTATTTTCTTTTATCCAAAACTACTTAAAAAAAAAGAAAAGAAAACACTGTGTCTAATCCGGCGGACACTGCTCTATGCATCAGCCACCAGAAAATCTGCAAGAAATGAGATCAGTGAAACTAATCCTTTATTCCTTTGAGGATATCCTTCATTTAAGTCTCCATTTACTTTAGTTTACATTTTATTATTTTTATTTATTTATTTTGAGCAATCACGATTGCTTATTGCTTTCATTTGACTGTTTTGAGGTCCTATTTATTTTATTTTCCCGGCAGCACCCTCTGCAGCATCACCTTCGACCGGCCGCCTCAGAATGCTTCTCCTCTAGCGAAAACTGTCTCCAGGTTGCGTCAATATCCTACACTTACACGCATACATACACGCACCTACACACACAAACACATACACACATACATACGCCTACACACGTACACAAACACATACACACAAACACAACATACACACTCAAGCACATACACACACACGCATACATACAGACACCTACACATACACACACACCTACACACAATTACCCACACACTCATGCCTGCACACAGACACAAACACATATGCCTACATACACACACGCATACGAACGCCTACACACAAACACTCATACACATAACTACCCACACACTGATACCTGCACACAGACATAAACACACATGCCTACACACACAAACACATACCCCCCACACACAAACACACACGCCTACATACACACACAAGCACTCGTGATTGCGAAAAACATAATTTGAATTCAAGAGGTCAAAATTCAAATTATTATTATTATTATTATTATTTTTTTTTTTTTTGAGAATTGAAGTCAATCTGTCAGTTGGGGGGGGGGGAGGAAATATAAATAAAATAATAAATGGTGGAATCAAATAGAGCCACTGTGCTTCAAAGGGTTCAAACTGTCACCAGTAATGCCCATTCAAATGTGTAGGTGTTTGTACAAATTTGTTTCGAGTGTTAAAGATGAAATAATAGTAACTCCTCCAGAAATCCTTTTCATTCTTTTTCCAATATTCACAGTCTGTTTCTACAATGAATGATATAGAAATGTAGGCAATTCGTATAAGGATTACCATTTTCCATTCCAGGTGATCAAGTCTCAAATGTGATTACATCAAATGATTGGGATGTAAATAGAAGCCAATTGGGTCACAACAGAGCCAAGAATGTGCCAACACAATTCCTGTTCCATGAAGAATCTTGTTGGTATAAATATTTATTCAAGAATGGTAACTCATATCTATTTTCATTATTAAGTATTTTGTTATTATGTATGAAATATTTTGCTTATCTTTCAAATATGCCCTTTGTAATATTAATCACTGCACGGTTTGAGTCAATGTAGTTAATTAAGTTTGCAACAGTGTTTGAAACAAATTTTTGCAGCAATGAAAAAGCGCCAATTTCCCTCCTCCAACCATTACTTTTTAAAATGATCACTTCTTAATATAATATGTAAGCTGTAACGAGCGGGACAAATTTGGCGGCTTTTCGTTTAATGGCTTAATGCATCCCCCCCCCAACGGTTAAAAAAATTATTTCTCAACGAAAGAAATGTGTTTCCTTTACATTGGAACATTAGTTTTTAAAATCTACAACTTGTTTCGTCATTGCTATATAAATAGCGCAAAAATATCAAATATTTCGTACTGAAATTCACAACAGGTAGCCTTTGGGTGTAAGCATGCACGTGACACAGGCAATTAAATTTTGAATAACAAAATTATTTAAAAGAATAAATGAGTCATTGCTATCCTTGTATTAAATGTAAAAAATAAAAATTGTGTTTACTCCTGTTTAGCTAAACTTTTAAAATGTATAACAAAATGTGCATAAAATTATAGATTCTGATTGGCTCGCAAGTGGCAACGGAATGCTTCTAATTTATCACAGATAGTGCCCGTTACGTTTAAATATTTCATCCAATGTTCTTAATAGGGTCATTACAACGTTAACAACCATTTTGAAACGTTTATTAAACAAATCGTTCTTTCGGGGAAGGTATGCACTTGAGAATTATTCAATTAAGAACTGCACTTCAAAAAGTCACTAATAGGTGGCGCTATGCACAGAAAGTATTTCATGCGTTCTAAATATTAAATAATCTTCAAAAAATGTTAAACAAAAACTGCTTTTTACCCAAGTAGCAAGCACACTTAACCGTTCTTAAATATTTAAAAATAGTTTTGATATCTTTGGTAAGTAAAGTACCATGCCTTGCCTTCAATTTTCGAGTTCAACCGAACCATTGCTTCGGTCACTCGTCTGGTCAGAGTTAATTCTATTTTAGTTATCAGTTTGTTTGGCACTCTTGGCTTCCTCAAGAGGTTTTCCACCTCCAGCTCAGTCACTTTCTATGCCGGGCTGATGAGTGCTAATAAACACGAAACTGCAGTCCTCGGCTGGAATTGACTGAGTTGGCGAAGTACCATTGTTGGTAAAGTACCATGCCTTTACCTTCAATCTTCGAGCTGAACCGAACCATTGCTTCGGTCACTCGTCAGGACAGTGCTAATTCTATTTTAGCTATCAGTTTGTTTGGGCACTCTTGGCTTCCTTAAGAGGATTTCCACCTCCAGCTCATTCACTTCCTATGCCGGGCTGATGAGTGCTAATAAGCACGAAACTGCAGTCCTCGGCTGGAATTGACTGAGTTGGCGGTGTATTTCATGTAGTTTTGACATCGTCAACACAACAACCGTTAAACTTTTTATGAAAGGAAGTGTGCTTGCTACCCGGGATGTCCCCCATCCATTCAACATTGTTGTCCATTTGGATAACCATATTCACTAGTGATGTTCCGGATATCCGTATCCGTAGATATCCAAGGGAAAATTAAGACCTGCATCCGTATCCGTTACTTTTTTTGGCGGATCTTAAACGGATCATTCTAAAAATTTCATTTGAATAAAAGACTCTTAAATTCCGTTTAAATTAGGTTTTATTCCCTATTTAATTTATAAGGTATCATTTCAGAAGCCGATTTGTATCCCCCCCCGTTGCAAAAAGTAAGGGGAAATAAGTTTTAAAAGTGTGTATCAGTGTGTCTTTTTGTGGCATCGTAGCTCCTAAACAGATGAACCGATTTTGATAGTTCATTTTTCGTTCAAAAGGTGTTTTGATCAAAAGTGTTCTTAGCTTGGCCTCGATTTTGTAGAACTTTAATTACCGGAGATATTAATTAAAAACCGATTTAACGTTTTTCACAATTATGGTAGTAAAAATTTACCAATACATTAAAAATGTTGGCCCTAATTGAAAGAACGTTTTCTGCGTTTGATATTAATTTGAAACTTCCAACTTATATACATTAGGAGCTATGATCTCGTTAAGTAAATTTTAAATGCAATTCTAAGCCTTTATACGCGTGATTAGTAGCGATTTCATAGTCGGAAGATAAGGAGAAAAAGCACAATGATGTTCAATTTTTACCTGCTATCAGTTCATATTTGTTAACAAATGTGTGTTCTGACCCGCGAAATTCATCTTAATATGAGGTCGGCTCTCTGGGACATGTTTTGTTTTTTAATTTTTAATTTAATATTAGTTTTTGTTATTGATTTGGGGTTTCTGTTACACTCTTGCTCCTGTATCCTACATCAACCGAGTAAGCTACAAATAATTTTTCACATTCCATCTAGCAGCGCTGACCCATTCCTTCCAACTCTCCCTCAATTTTAACGGAGATTTCTTTAAAGAGTAAATCATAGTCTTGGTTATATTTTTGCCGCAGTTGACATTTTTTGAAAAAACTGCCATCATTCTGACGGGAATACCTTCCATAACAAATTTTACACTTGGATAGTTGAATTGAGTAAAAAAAAATTTGAGATCCGTAACCGTATTCGCGGATCTTGACACGTATCCGTATCCGCGGATATACTTTTTTAACGATTCGGCACATCACTAATATTCACTACCACTACCCGACATGATGAATTGAACATACCGACAAATGTTGACCTTTCTAGTGGAAGAATTGCCGATTATAAACTTTACACGGTACTCGAGCAGAGTGCGGACTCGGAGTCTGAGTTGAAGAATTGCATTCGCACTCATTTTTGAGTAAAAGGTCGGAGTCAAGAGTCGAAGGTTTAAAATTTCAAGAGTCGGAGTCGATCATTTTCCTCCAAAGTCTCTGCCAGTGCTTGCGTAGCGAGAGTCGGGCTTATTTGTGGAAAGGGAGTCGGAGTCAAAGGCTCTGAAATTCTTGGAGTCGGAGCTGTTTTAGTGGCCGAGATTGAACAATAAACTTGAGTCTGCGCTGCAAGCCAGCAAGATTGCATAATTACCAAATGCTCAGTAGTTTTTGTGGTGCTGCCATCTACTGAAGCAAGCACAAAACAACTCCTTTTATGTTTTAGTGCTGCCATCTTTCAGCAGTATGCATAACGATATCTCCTGTTGGAAAAGAGTAGAATTTAATTTTTCGAGGTGAAACTAAAGAAAGGATTTAAAATCAGGGGAGAAATGACAAAAATACTTAATTATGCGTAAAACTAGAGCAACAATGCACGGTTGTAGACACACTGTTACAACAATTGAAACAATCGTCAAAATGGCTGCTGTTTGTTGAAACCTGCAACAATGCTTTTTTTCGACAACAGAGCGAAGAAAATTTTTTCCCTTCACTTTTGAGTGGATGTGAAACTTGTAAAGTGGAATTCTAACTCTGAACAGCAAAAAGTTGTATTTTTTGCAGTTTTTGTGGAACATTTATGAAAGATTGTAAGTATAAGCTTCTCTTTTTTTTTTCTCTGCACACATACAGAGATTGTTTAAATTTTAAATTTAGTATTTAAAAAATTGTAAGAAATTAACATTTTAGGGGATTAGAAATTTCAGCTCCTACGAATGATTCCAAGTCAATATAAATCAGTACGGTGTTATTAAAAAATATTTTAATGTGTTGAAAGTTTGCTGTGCAAAAAATTGCAGTTTTCAAACGAACCAAATTCCAGTTTTGGATAGTAAAAAATACATGCGTTTCTGATTCTGGTGACTTGAAGTTCCATAATGTAATGCTATAAGTTTGAACTATCAAACTTTATCTTTATCACAACTTGTGTTTAACCGTCACTGCTTTGCTCGAAGGGACATTTTTAAAGCAGGCTTACGCGGACGTAGAAGAGGGATTTTTGAATGATTGTCTCTCCAAGATTTTTGACAACCAGCTGCACAAGTTTCCTAATGTCACCATGAACTAAAAGAGCAGAAGATATCGAGATGAGAGCGAAGAGACCTGTCTAGCTCGATACATTTCAATCAATAATCGTTTCATTGACATCATTAAGAAATAAATGTTTTACAGCTGCATCAACAATATTGTAAAACATATTTTTTTATGCTGTTCATCTTCTTTTCACGGCGAAGCGCATTACGAAACGAGCAAACTCCGGACATTTTCTAGTAGTTCTGTTACCCAATATTGGAACATAGGCAAATCAGTGAGATTACTTAATTGCATTTGGCAACTAATAAACCTTATTTTGCACTTATATCAGTATTCATTTAAGATCTCCTTTCCTTGGACTGAAAGTAGATTTCAGTCACAAGTCCTCTGACGAGCATTCCTGTCAGCTTCTTTAAGAAGTTAAGCGAAGCTTGAGAACACGTGCTCCCCTCACTAATCAAATCAAATCAATTCAAACGATCTAACATGGTCAACATCTGTTGGCTTGTTTTTAACTGCAGCATTCGACAATGAACAATAAACTTTCTCTGCTCTGCAAACCAGGGGATTGTGCCTAATTGAGGAGTTTACTTTCAAAACGGATTATGTTCACTTTGGATTTTTTTTTTTTTTGAGCAATCACATTGTTTATTGTTTTACTTGACTGTTTTGATGTCCTATGATTTTATTTTACCCCGGCTCCCTCTGCAGCGCCACCGTCGACCGGTCTCACGATGCTGCTCCCTATAGCGAAAGCCGTCTCCAGGTTGCGTCACTTACTCGCCCACACTTACACATACACCTACACAAACACATGCACCTACATACACACACCTACACACACACCTACACACAAACACATTCCCCCCCCCCCCACAAACACACATAAGACAACTACTCACACTCACACATGCCTACACACATACACATACCCCCCCGCACAAACACACATACAACAACTACCCACACACACACTCATGCCTACACACACATACCCCCCCCCCCACACACAAACTCACACGCCTACATACACACACACTCTCGTGATTGCGAAAAACATAATTTAAATTCAAGATGTCAAAGTTCTTTTTTTTTTTTTTTTTTTAGAATCTCTAATGGAAGCCCCATGGACCCATGAATTTTTTTTCTCCCGAAGTGGTTTATATCTACTAAAAAATGTGTAAACGTTGGTTTTACCACCTAACCGGTGTTTTTTCATCCCCTTATTTCCGATCCCTTATTTGCCGCTACACGCTCATTCACTTTCAAATCAAAAGGGCTCATATCCAAACTTGAATTTGCCACCTCTAACTCAAAAGTAGTTCACAAATAAAATAGCGGAGCGAAGCACTGACTGATCATTTCCAATCAAGCCTGCAGGGCCGATCCTAGGGTGTCGGCCGCACGTGTGCAAAGAACTGATGTGCCGCCCTTCAAGAGTAATTTGTATATTTTGACTAATCTTTGACGCCATATAAATAATCCTTCAAATTTCTATATCAAGCTCTAATTAAAAAAAAAAAAAAAAACAGAAGAAGGTTGAACTTATAAAAATTTTCTAATAAGAAACTTCTTAGGTACAATTTATATCTTTGAAGAAAGTAATAGATACCAAAATTTACTAGTCGTAAAAACGCATTTTATAGTCTGTCTTAGGTGACATCAGTGAAAGGACGGAGGAGGGGGAATCAGGGGAGGGGGGATTGCTCCCAGAAAATTATCGAAATTGGCGTATGAATAATAGTTTTAGTAATCTTTGGTTGTGTTTGTTTGCAAAGAGCAAAGAGTCTGGTATATTCAAGGTGCATGGAGAAATTTTTGAAATTGACGTCAAATGTCGCTATTTTAGGAACTTTTTCGAGACTTCAGGGGAAAAGTAATGTTGGAGTTCTCTCCTAAAATTCTTTCAAAATTAAATTGATTCGAAGCTATTTTTTGTGACCGCAGCTTAGGAAAAATCGGCGCTCTTCCCGAAAATTTTCCGAAACTGAAGTTTTAAATAAGCAGTTTTGAGTTATCTTTGTTGACGTTGCTAGAAGAGGGAGAGTCAATCACCTCCTATTGAAAGTTTTCGAAATTGAAGTTTAAAACGCAAATTTAGGCTGTCTTTGGTGACGGTAAGGGATCTTGCGGCCTTGCCCCGGTAATTTCTCCGGCAGTATTGTTTTAAAAACCCATTTTTGGCTATATTTGAAAACGATAGGGGAAACGTGAAAAAATTCCAAACTGAAATATTTTTCGGAATTAAAATCCATTTTAGGCTATTTTTGAGAAGGAAGGGTTTTGGGGCTCCCAACATTATATTTCTAAAAGCGCAATTTTATGCTATCTTTGGTGACGTTAACAAAACTGGGAAGCTTCGACGGATCTTTCGGATATTTTTCGATATTAATATCTAACGAAATACAACTATTGATTTTTGTCCACCTCACTTCGACGACTGATGGGTATATGCCCTAGCGCCGTAAAAAGTTACATAAGCCAGGCAGTTCTTCTCTAGACCTTTTTGGAAACTGAAGTCCCAAAATCGTATTTTAGGCATTGTTTGATTACGATGGGGCAAAGAGCGAGCGGGGGTTCAGTGTGTCCTCACGAACTGTTTTTTGAAACTGAAGTCAATTTCAAACTGAGGGGGTGGGATTATGGGCCTCTCTAAAGACGCTAGTTGAGACTATCTTTGGTAGTAATGTTTGGGAATGGATTTCGGGGCCCTCCACCGCAAAAACTTCGAAAAAGAAATAGGAAAAATGTCATTAAGCAATTTTTGATGACATTAAGAAGGGCTGTCCTCTGAAAACACATTTTGGATTTTAAAGCCAACATTTTCAGGCTATGTTTGATTAAGTTAAGTTCGAAGGGGTGAATCAGAGATTTACTTGGGTCCTTAAGATCAGTGGTTCAATCAGAAAAAAATTCCGGAATTAAAGTCCTAAAAATGCCATTTTAAGCCTTTTTTAGTCTCGTCAAGGAGGTCATGGCATCCTTTTGGATCTTCGTTTTGGAGCCACATTTAAATTTATTACCCGGGACAAGAGCCCTGATCTGAAACCGGGCAGTTCATTCGTGATTTTAATTCGAAAAAAATGCTGTAAAGGGGGGAAAATGCAAAATTTTAGTTCATTCATATATATTTGACTTTCAGGGGAGTCGAAATTTTCCACTGTCTCTCCACGCAGCCGCGATTGTTGAAAACAGAATTTGTTGTTTGAAACGCTTGCGAGAGTATCTAATCAGTATAGCTTTTTTTAAATATAATATATAAAATACGTCTTCATTGTTTAGGTCTATAAAAGCTTGGGGCATGGCCGCCCTGGGCCCTGAGTGCTCCTTTTAGGAGGCAGCCTTTCATGCTTCAGGAGAGGGGGCCATTTCCCTCATCTCCCCTCCCCTGTATCCATGCCTGATTACCGGTTCTGTCATAAATTTTGCAACCAAATGAAGCATGTGTGTAAAGAGTAGATATTAATGAACAATAAACCAACACAATGTTCCCGAACAATCTATTTTTCCTAAACTATGCTATGTTGTCGGGAAATCGGCACTTACTTTGATAATTGAACATTTAAAATTTAGCACATTTATTTGACTTATTATAAGTTATCTTTCGAGAAATTCTTGAGGAATTTTGCTTGATCAAAAGAACTTTATGATGCGGCCTGCGGCCGCCCCTTGCTTTGGCCGCCCTTGTGCGGTGCACACTCTGCACACCTGCTAGGATCGGCCCTGCAAGCCTGATACCCGTGCACCTTGTGCAAATCTGTTATCAGTTAGGCAAGCGCGACCTCAAATTGTGATTACTGAACTAATATTAAATAATTGACATTATTATCAAATTGTGATTAATTAATGATTAAATAGTAATTAGTTGTGATAAAAATGGTGAAATACATGTATTTTAATATAAAACCTGCAATTTTGTTATTTGAATTGGCTTGGGGGATAAAAAAAGGTATGCATTCAAAAATGTTTAATATTTTGTGTAATGAAGTTTATTTCTGAAGAAAGCACGTGTTTTTTTTTTTTTTTGCAAAAAGTATTGCATCCACTGTTTTACATCAAAAGGGATCCAAAATAAAATTGGCAATTTAGGTTTGATAAAATTTAGGAAAAATTCCTAGACTTTTGTCAATAGTCACTTTTTATTCTACCAAAACATTGTGAGAAATTCGAAATACTAATGGCTAGTGTTTGCGCGTAAAACGTTTTTCTCGTTTTGCCAAAAAAATATAAAACTGGTGTATTTGATAGTCAACTCCTCTCAATTACACATGCTGAGCAGTTTTTGTGGTGCTGCCCTCTACTGAAACAAGCACGAAACAGCTCCTTGATATGTTTCAGTGCTGCCATCTTTCAGCAGTATGCAAAACGAAATCTCTTGCTAAAGGAGTGTGTGATGCAAACCGTAGTACATGCTGAATAATATTTAATCCGAAATAATAGCCGATTAGAAAAATATTTTGATCCTGCTTTGATGAGACCTTTTTAGCTTCCTCCCCAACAAAAATATTTCGCAGCGTAAAATTTTCGCGATTAACGACGAGCTCGTGAAAAGGGCAAAAATTATGCCTCGCGTAAAAAGTGGTTTATAAAGTACTTCACAGCAAAGAAGAATCAGGTCCGATACAGCTTTTGTTAAAGTTCTTGGTAGCCATAAAGCTAAGAGCTATGTTCGCTTGGTTAAGATAAGCAGCGAGAAAGGCAACCAAGCAGAATTTTCAGAGTCAAAACGTATCCTTAAACACTTGGTTATAAAAACCTGGCGGAATCCTAGTGTATACATACATATGTAAAAATATATGTAAAAGTTTTGAAGAAAATGACACATTTTGGCTCTCTAAAGGCAACAAAAGACTTGACTTTGCTGCATTCAATTTTTCTTATCATCTATAACTAGTTTTCGACACGAAGAAATATAGGGAAAAAAGGTGAGACAACCACAAATCCGTGTCTCTTGCTAGAATCTCAATTAAAAAAAATATAAAAAATAAATTGAACTCCTTTTATCACCGATAATTACTGCATTAAGTTTTGACTTCAACAACACTACCTTCGAATTTTTTCACCGGAAACAGCTCGCTCTTATTGAGCAATCACGATAGCTTATTGTTCTCACTTGACTGTTTTGAATTCCTATGATTTCATTTCTCCCGCCAGCACCCTCTGCAGCACCACCGTCGGCCGGCCTCACGATGCTGCTCCTCCTGCGAAAACCGTCTCCAGGTTGGGTCACTTACTTGCCTACACACACGCGCATACATACACACATACATACAGACACCTACACAAACACACACACAAACACACGCACACCTACACACACAAACACACACACACCTATACACACAAACACATACACATACACACAATTACCCACATACACACAAACACACATGCCTACACACATACACATACCTCCTACACACAAACATATACCCTCCCCACACACAAACCACACGTCTACATGCACACACATACACTCGTGATTGCGAAAAACATAATTTGAATTCCAGATGTCAAAGTTCAAATTAATTTTTTTTTTTTACTTTGAAGCCCTTCATTTTTCACCAGAGCTTTGAAGTTTATTGAAACGGCGTCATATTACGTTGAAGAAATTTACAAATACAGTAGACCCTCGTTTTACGCGGGTTTATTTTACGCGATTTCAATTATATGCGGTTTTTAAAATTTGACACCTATTTTATTTTACGCGGATGACTTTCGGTTTTACTTGGATTCAGCAATGCAAACAGGTAACATTTCCCCCTCTTTCAAAATCCGAAGTCCTAAAGATTGCAAATTCCGCGTAATCAACTGCATTTTGGCGTGCTAATAATCAAGCTAGGGCCACTGGAAACATTTTATGCGATTGTTTCCAGACGTCTTTCCAGAAGTAGAGTTATTGAACTCAGACAGTTCAGAACTCACTGGAAGAAGAGCTTTTAGGAGTGACAGAGGAGGCCAAAACCAACGAAGATACCGACGTCAGTGACGCACAACCAAAAACGTTCCAATTGAAAAATTTGAGCCAATCCTTGACAATAGAAATGATCTGTCTGATTCGTTAGTGAAGGAAGATTCTATCATGGAAATGACGCAAGTGGTGATGGGTGCGTTAATGGTCTGCAAAGAATAAGTCTTAATGACTGCCAAAAGACTATCATAGACAGCTCCTCTTTAGAAACAGAACACGAAATTAATTTATATTTTCCTTGTACATGTTGTGCATAAAAGTCGATATAAGTACACATTAAACTTATTATACAATTAATCATCACCAGAATGAAGTATTTTATTATCTACGGAACCAAACCCCTATTTTAACACTAGTACTAGGTCTCAATCTACGCGGCTTCGATTTACGCGGCATTTCCGTGGAACATAATCCCCGCGTAAAACGAGGGTCCACTGTATAATAAACTCTTTATTTGGTGTCCGCGTAAAATAAAATTAAGGTGGCACAAGAAAGAGACATTCAGACAGCTTAAGATAAGGTAACCAACTTCTTTAAGACTTGACAGAGATTAAAAAGAGGAAGAAAGGCAACTATGATGAATTTTTATGAGTTTTTCACAAACTTCCTTTTTAACAGCACTCTTTTACAACGGGCAAATATCGCGGTCCCTTCGCGGTCGTTATAAACGGGTTCGACTGTATCTTTATCTAATGACAAAATAATGCTCTCTACGCTGAGGTCATCAGCGAATCGCATTTCATCCCTTGTGATGTCATGAGCAGAAGCTCAAAAAATGAAATTAATTCGGCGGTTCGATTTCAATATTTTTTAAAAAAATACTATTAACTTTCAGTAAGTGATCGCCCTCTAACCAGGGCTAAGGCTGAGTGCTAGTAAGCACAAAACTGCAGTCATCGGCTGGAACTGACTGAGCTGGTGGTGTAACTATTAATTTTGTAAAATGATTTAAAGAATGGTTAAAACCTATGTTTTGAAGCGTGCTCTTTCAGAAAAAAAAAAAAAAACACTTAAAATTTAGGAAACGACCCATTAATGAAACGGATTTCGAGAATTGTTTAATTTTCTCGCTGCTTAAAATTTTTTTTATTCATTAAAATATGCAATTTTGATGTGAATATATGTAAGGGAAAACGTGCGGGTAAGGTAACAGTTTAGAATGCAAAGGGGAAAAAACGGATCAAAGTTTTATTTCTATCTTGTGTCTTTATGCTCCTCATTTTTTTTTTCTATTTTTCTTTATATCTTTCTTTTTCGCTCAATTAAATGTAGTTTTGTTTCAAAGATGGTGGCTCCTTTGGGCTTTTTAAGAACAATAATCCAACAGTAAATAACCAACGCATTGTTATCAAAAAAGGACACTTCTAGCAATACTAACTGACCAGACATCATTTCTTTGTTGCAACAATATCGTAGTTCTTCAACAGAGGGAATTAGATGAAATTTTTTCACTTTTAGGTGGATGAGATACGCATAGCGTTGAATTCCAACCTAAGCTCTTTGAAATTTCAATTTTATTTTGAATTTCAGAGAAGAACTTCTCCAAAAGTAAGACAATATTACTTTTTTCATTTTATCTCTCAACAGAGATCTTTAAATTTAAAATTTCAAAGAATAAATTGCAGTATTTTATAACAGTGATTATTCCCTCAAACTAGGTTATATTTATGGTAATTCAAGATACCGTTAACAGGACGAACATAATTTAGACAAAAAATGAGTTGTTGATCAAATGAGAAAGAAATATTTTAAATATTGCGATTGATTTTATGCATAATGATAATAATCACATTCCGTAAACATATAACTTTGTTGTTAAATGAGAAATGATCGAATTGATGCTGCGCTTAAAATGACTGAAGTGAAAAACCAACAAAAAAAAAACCCAAATTGTCAAAAATAAAACCATTTGTCTAGATAATTTGTGCTTTATTTACATTAGTTTTTCACTTCAATCAAAGTTGTTGTTAGTTTATACCTAATTTTCAAGCTATCAATGAAATTTCTTCCGTTGCGGAAAATGTCGTTTTTCTTTACATTAAGGCTGCGTGTTTTGTAAGTTCTTTTACTATTGATCTAAAGCATAATATTTTCATATTTTCAGATGAGAGCAACTGTGCTTTACACCGGACTCTTATCCGGCATTGCTGCCTGCTTCTTCCTCTACAGAAGACGGCAAAATAACGGGTAAACATTTAATCCCGTTAATCTAAAGCAATTCTAAGCAAATTTATCAGTGGAAAAAAAACTTTAAAAATAAAGTCAATAATGTGGCTATATGTGTACATTAAAAAACAAAGTAAAATTATTTGAAACTTTTCTAATATTTAAGACGGTTAAATGTTTTATCCTTGACCGAAGATGATTTGACATATGACCTAATACACTAGTGGTGCATGCCCGTTCTCTCTTGCTAAAATCACATTGTGTTGTTTAGCAGAGTTTTATCTAACCATTATTGGCACGATTTTCTCTCTCTATCTTTTTTTTGGGGTGTGTGAAATAAACCAGGGTGGTACAATCAGCGCAGCGGAGTCGGAGGGAAAATGACCGACTCCGGACAAAATTAGACCCTTCGACTCCGACTTTTTTACTCAAAAATCTTCTCAACTCGACTGAGTTAGTGACTCTGGGGGAAACTAGCAAACTCCAACTCATATACATAAAATGTACCGCCAGCTCAGTCATTTCCAGCCAAGGACTGCAGTTTCGTGCTTATTTGCACTCATCAGCCCGGTTTAGGAAGTGACTGAGCTGACGTCGGAAAAACACCTTAAGGAAGCAAAGAGTGCCAAAAAAAACTGATAGCTAATATGGAATTAGCACTGACCAGACGAGTGACCGAAAAAATGGTTCGGTTCAACTCGAAGATTAAAGACAAGGCATGGTATATATATTTTTTCAACTCATACACCCCAAAATTAGTCAGACTTCGCAGCCCTGGATTTTATTCGTATTCTAGATTAGAGGCAAACTATTTTAAAGAAATTCTAGCTTAAAAATGCATGGTTAGCATAAAAGAATATCCCGGTTTTAAAAATTTATATTTCATTAACTATTGCACTTACCACTATAAATGATACATAAAAATAAAGATAAACTGTCCAAGTGTATGCGAACGTACACAACTACTTAAACGCGCACGTTCCGCCCTAGCGCAGCCAGAAGTTCTATGGAGCGAGGCTTTTGATCACAACAGTCACACACGTGTTATCTGTAATATCAGGAACTTGGATTATTTTGAAAGAGGGAAAAATTTTGTCCGTTTGCAATGCTCTGTATTCGTGTAAAATCAAAATTCATCCGCGTAAAATAAAATAGAAGATGTAAAATTTTAAACCGCGTAAAATCAAATCCACGTAAAAAACCCCCGCTTAAAACGGGGCTCTACTGCATAGCATCATGCAAATCATCACGTAAAGCTCAGTACACAATAAATAAAGATACTATACCTGTGTATTATTTTCATTCCGGCAACGCGGCGTTTTTACCGGACTGCAGTGAAACATTTGCTCCTCGGTACTCGTTTCCAGAATTTTCGAGAACATTTGATAACCAACTGCCTTCGAACTGGTTCAGGTAATCTACAATTTCCCTCTCATCCAACCTTTTTCTAAAAAAAAAAAAAAAAAAAACATAATAACATAGAATAACAAACAGTAAAAAAAAAAAGTCATACATTAGAAGTGAAACAACTGCATTGTGACGCAAACTTCTGTCAAATGGTTTTCGGAAGATTATTTAGGGTATTCGACATAAATTGTACAATCAGTAATAGAAACACAAAAATAAACCTTTTGTTCACTCATTATCATTTTTATTCGAAAAAAAACAAAAAAAAACAGAATAGCTTTTTTAAATTTTCAAAGAAACCCACTTTTCTTTCAACTCCAATAAAATCAACAGTCATAATAAAACGGGTGCGAATTTCTTCTCCTTTTCCATTCCTATCGAAGAAGCAAGAAAAGCAACAAGCGGTGAACTATTGCGAAAAATTACCTGCAGAGTCTAAATTTTTGGCAGACTATAAAACATCATTTCGCGACAAATGCAAATAGAATTTGGGACAGAAATACACACTGTCACAGAAAAAAATATGTACCTAGAAAAAAAAAAAGAGCGGCAGCCAAGAAAACCGGCAGGAATATAGTTTGGTAATAAGCGCGCTACGCACAGATAGTAGATGCGCAGATAAGAGTGAAAATGTGACAGCAAGTCCCAGAGGACTATTCAAGCGCTTGTATTGTGTAAGCTTTATTGTCACTGACAGGAAACATGTGATCTTCAACGATGAATTCAGATTCAGTCCTAGTTCTCATGACCTACTGAAACGCGTGAGGTGGCCTGGCTAGTAGACCAACTCGGCAATCGTTATTAAGCGGTACACGAAGACCTCCACCCGTCTTTCTAGGCACTATGACGGCTCGCAGTTAAATGAACGATATTTTAAGACAAATTGTACTGCCTATGTTATCAAGGCGCTCAAGTGAGATTTATCTGCAAAACATCGCTCGTCTTTACGTTGCCCCTTTCCTGATAATGCGTTTAGGAAAGTACATTGTCCCCATGGCCCTCTAGATCACCAGATCTCTCACCTATAGAGCCCGTTTCGATCATGCTTTCTTGACATATGCAGCCATTCAAGAATATTAAGTTATTAGCTGTCCAACTGCAAAGCTTATGGCATGACTCTCTGGAAGGGTCATAGTTGACTTTCTTTACTACATCACAAACCGCGTTTCGTTTCGTATAGCCACCAGGAGAGAAGTCTATGCTGCTCCTGGTTTTGCAACGTTTGTTATGTTATAACTTCATAATAAAAGGATCTTCTGTTCAGAATTTGTACTCATTTGCTTATCTCCTCTTCGGAAACGTACATGGTTAATTTCGTGAAGATAGCTTGTTTCCGACAGAATGCATTTATATTTTGTGACAGAGTGTTATGTCTCAAGATGATTTTTCGATTGCTATACATTTCGACTTCCTGCAAACTGATCTTGTGGTTCCCTTGTAATAAGGTTTAATATTGTCGCATCTTTTGAAGTTTTTCAAAAATTAAAATGAATACTCTTTAAACTTCTTAATATGCTCACGTTATTTTTATTGCTCTGCATTTTTGTTCCAGACCAGGCGAACAAAAAGTTAAAATATCGGAAAACTATGAATTAAATCAAGATGAAAGAGGAACATTTGAAATTGAAAAATATTACAAAACTAATTCAATATTTCAAGCATCTAGTACTTTCATTTTCATGGTCATATTTTCCGCCCAAAAAACCAAGCTCAACGTAAATTTTGGACGACATATGTTTTGCTAAGAAGTTTTGATTTTTTCGTTATGCATCCATAAAATTGATATACCGAACTTGATACTTCAAACTGCAATTTTGTATGGAATATTCTTCAGTATTAAACCTTTGAACAAAATAGAGGTCAACCAAATCTTGAAATATGATGTCAAAGACTTGTTACAACTCCCAAAATATCTACCTGAAGAAATCTACCATTATCATAAACTTCCACAAATAACTTTTGTCTTCACCCCAATTCAAGAGGACTCTAGAATTCTACATGCATCATTTCACCAAGGCAATAGGGAAATATTCAACTCAAATACCGCTGGAAGACAATGCTGTGCCATGGCCCTCGCAAGCATAATTAAAAGCTCAATTCAACCTCCACACCAATGGGAAACTGCAACTCTTGACGAAATATTAACAGAGGGCAACAAATTGTACCAAAATATCATAAGCCTCACCAACAACAACTCAAATTTTGAAGTCATCAGCCATTCGGGATTCCTTCTTGTCCGAAATTTTGATGCCATTAAAACAGATGTCAACATTTTCAACAATAGTTTTGAAATTGACTATGCTCCAGATCCACCATATTATGGAAGTTTACGAGATGAAGTAAATGACAATATTATTGGATTGACCCTAGAAAAAGCACTTGACTCTCTTTTCGAACATCATACATCGGGTATTCTAATAGCCCGATCTTTTTCATTTGGAGTAATACAAAGCAATAGTAAATTCTACTTCACAGACTCCCATTCTTGCAATGAAAAAGGTTCCAGAAATCTAAATGGAAAAGCTTGCACAAGAGAGTGTGATACCCTTCAAGAACTCACAAAAATATGCAAACAAGCCATTGGCACAGCTAACACCCAATTTACCATTGATTATATAGATGTGCACATCAAAAACAATAGCGACATTAGTCAAAGTACAGACGAATCATTACCTACAGCACATTCCAGCAAAACATTTGAATCTTCAAAGCAAAAGAAAAATAAATACTCCTTTAAAGAAAAATTCTTGCGCTTTTTAAAGAAAAGTTTTTGTCAAAACTGCTTTTGCTGTAAGATGAAAAAAAAAAGATAAAATGAAAATGTCGGATTTAAATAAATACGGAGTTTGTAGACCGAATGAATCAACTAACCCACTGGACTAAATAACAAACTTGACTCCGATGACAGAAAAAATAACCTTAAAACAAAGTTCATCAAATCCAGTACCACAGCAGCGTTTTGAAGGTAAGTTGGATTATTTTTTTGGCAGACAGATGCTGAAATAGTTTGAGACTACAATAAAACTAAACTGACAGCTTTTGCGAAGTATCGTGGCTTTTCGGCAAGGTTAAAAAAAATATAGCAAAACTTAAGAAAAATATTTTGCTGTAAAACATCTTTTCTCCCGCAGTACTTACTTCAAACATTTTACTGTAGAAAACAAATGTGACTCAGAGGTTTTCTTTGCTTATGTTTTTCACTGAGTGCTGAGTATTTCAAGGACAAATTCAAACATTAGTTTTGGAGCTTCGCACCATACCGTGCATCTAATATTCACGACTCCGACATAGTTCATTCATGTTTAAGGAGTAAAACTAAAACGTGTTTTTGCAATTAAACCTATTACATAAATAAATAAATAAATAAATAAAAGACTTGATGTAGTTAGTTGTTATAATCAGATTTGAAAACGAATCCTCTGACATATTCAGTATTCAGATCATTTCCAGGCTGAGCATCTTCCTGTATTGTCACTCAATAGATTTGTGGCTTATTACATAAAGCTGGACACTTAATAGTTGATGTCTTCAATTTTCGTAAAAATTTTAGGATGTGTTAGTGATACTATGATAAGAAAAAGTGAAGTTTCTTTTTATAAAAAACTGATTTGTTTGTCCTTGAGTAGAGGTCAAAGTTTAAGGTCATGAAAAAAAAAAGATATAAATATATGATTGCTTTGTTTCAAAAGCAATGAGTAAACGGCAGTTCTTTTAAATGTGGATACTGCTTGATACTAAGTACATGCTAACATAAATACTTTGGTGGTTTACTCATGGTTTTGAGGGCAAAGGGCAATTGAAACTGCTACTTTTTTTTACTTTTTTTGCCTTGTTTAGGCCCGGATATCTGCTAAAGCCGTGAGTAATAATCTTAAATAAGTATATAATTAACTACTCACCACAGTATTGTACTAAGAAAAATATAAAACAGCTTTCGTTTTTTTTTTGGCTTTATTAGTTAAACGGTCTCAAATTCGAGGATTTTTTTTAAATGCCCAAGTTTAGAGGTCAATAACTTTAATCGCGACGGGTCAACAACTTTGGGACACAGCTGCAGTTATAGTCCGAGTGGTGTAGTTTAAGATCCAGGTTAGAAACCCATGGCAACTAATCTTTTTTAATTACGCGGTCTCAAATTTGTTCATTTGAAACAAAAAGAATCACAGTTTTAGGTCAATTACTCTAAAACGCCTGAGTCAATAACTTTGAGCAAGAGCTGCAATTATGCTCTACGTGATTTAGTTTTTTACTCATGTCAGAAAATAATGAGATCTAATCATCTTAATTAAACGATCTCAAAAATGATGATTTCAGTATAAAAGATTGTTTTTTCACGAGTTTATACAAGTGCTACTCAAAATCTTATGAGCTCAAACTCACATAAATACTAGAACGAATCAACAGCCAAATGTACTTTAAGCTCCCAAAATTTCATGCTTCCAGTGTTTTTTTTTTTTTTTTTTTTTACTAAATTAGTTTGCTTACTGAAAGGTGATAAATCAATTTACCAAGGAATTCTGTCATTTTCACACATTTATTATTATTATTATTATTTTTTATAATTCAAATCACCAATGACAAGCCTTACAGACTTTGTGTTGGTCAAGTTTATGAAATGAAATAGCATTTGTCACTACGTTGGACGCGCCTCTTGCAAAATCGTAAGCAAACACCGCTACTTCACATCTTTCTAAAGAATCTTTGCAACAACTTTTCTTGAATTTAGCAACTCTGTCAATCGGTTTCGGAATGGATTCACTGAAAATGATGCCAACAACTGTGCACTGAACTATAAACCTATTTGTTGTTATGAATCTTTATTTTATTAACTCAAAGTATGTCTAACTAAAGTCTTTTTCATTATTTGTAGAATTAGAAACAAATTCAGGGGAAGAGACGCTGCGTGGGACAGTTGGATTAAAATGCGAGAAAAGACGGATATTCAAGAACTTCGACCATGACTTAATTGTACTGACTATGACTAATGATTGATGCAACTGATTATAACTATTTATTGATTTTGACTACCGATTTTGACTACCGACTTTGACTCCCGACCGTGACTCCCGACCGTGACTCCCGACTGTGACTTCTGACTCAGACAGCTGACTATGACTAGTGACTTAGACTTACCTGACCAAGAATTACTGAATATGACCTTTACAAACTAAGACTAAGACATTACAACAGAAGATGCAATGTGCCGATTTAAATTTCCCTGTGATGGCTGCTTTATTGTTAAACCAAACATTTCTTTCTTCCAATGTGATAAAAAAAAAACACCCAGTGCAAAAAATGTTTTTAAAAAATCGCCGATTAGATCAAACCATTTTGCTTGAAAAGATTTTCCCTTTCTTTATATATATTTTTTAATGTTTTTGGATTAATAAACATAATTTTATTTGGAAATTTTATTTTGTTTACTTGTCATTACATTTTAACTTTCCTAACGTTGTTAAATAAAGCTCAAGGGACTTCTTGATTGAAGCCAACGGGTACAAAAGCCAACAAAAAAAATTGTTGCCACTTTTGCACTTTTAGAAGCCTTTAAAAAAATTTATTTGCAACGCAAAAAAAATACTTAATCTATTCGCAATTAGTAATATTAATTACTCATTAAAGGATAATGATACTCTACAAAAACAACAAAGAAAGAATAATAAAAATAAATGCCTATAGATATATGGTTCAGTATAAAGATATAAACATAGAATTAAATGAAGTATTTTAAACCACTCTAAACGTAATACAAATGCAGGACGAGTACAGGTTTTGCTGCATTTATTAATCAGAAAATTTCTGTCGACTGACACGATTGTTTTGAAGGGAACTTCGAATTGTAAAATATCGTTTAAAAAATCAATTTTTTTTAATGTTTCGATTCACCCTAATAAACACGCGCTAACTCCCAGATGAAAGCACGTGCTCACGGAGGTTTGTTGTAGGTGTTTTTGTCTAAAAAAGATTGTGCAAAGTCGAAAGGACTGGATAAACAAAGCCGACTCCACTGGACAAGTGTCATTTGCGAAAACAAGAAATTCAACAAGCAGGTCAACAAGCGGAGACACTTAACAAAATATGTAAAAAAAAGTCATAATTACACTACGTTTCTAAACTCTAAGGTGGTAAATTGATCCATTCCCCATTATCGCCCGAATGAACTAAAGGTTCACCTACCATTTGTACTGGTTATCTCCAAATTTTTTATTTTGGCACTTGCATCCCTTTGCTTGTCCCTGCCACATACGCGGCAGTGAGAAGCAAAAGGATGTCATTAAAAATTTGGAGACAACCAGTACACATGGTTGGTGAACCTCTCCTCTGTCTTGTGGCAGGAAATGGTACTAGTAGCCCTGGTAGGTGCAGCTGTACAGCCTGATTTAGAAAAAAAAATCAGTGAAAACCTACCTAGGACGTTGTCTTTATAGTCGTTTTACTCAAAACTTGAAAATGTCCACTTAAATCCCTTTGCTTCTCACTGCCACATGTGTAATTGTTCTGTGGCTTAAACTATAGCACCTTTTTTTTTGACAGGATTTGTTTAGAGAATGAGCTGATGTGTACATCACATGACTTCCTTTTACTCCAATTTAATGTCATTTCCCCAGTATTAGCAATTTTAATGTGATTCAATAGTTTACTCTCTAAATATCACCAACAGTGGCCAAACTGAAACCAGATTAAAAATTAAAAAAGAAAATTAATTTGAATTCTGAAATTTTGAATCCTAATTTTGTTTTTCGCAATCACGAACTGAGACAGGACCCTACTCATTGGAGTTATTGTTTCTAGAAACAGCTCCTGTCCCCCCCAAGTCTGCCTCTCCTCCTGGGCGGTTACGTGTGCATAGTTGTGTATATGCGTAGACCTGTGTGTATGCACGTAGGCGTGTGTGAGTGTATGTGTGTGAAGTCTTTTGTGTGTATGTGTGTGAACGTGCGTGTGTGTAGGACATGGACGCCTCCGACCAAGAGAAGCGGATAGCTCAAAACCGGAGCAGCCGCGCCGCGCCGCCTGCAGAGGACGGTGGGCGGTGGTGCTGCAAAGGCTTCTGGTCCAAGTTGAAAAAGGCACGGACGCCAAAAACGGTCAAATGAGAACAATAAGCAATCGTGATTGCTCAAAAGAAAAAAAAAAGGCCAATGGCGTTAAAACTTGGCCTCCAAAAACTGTCGATATATCGCCAAGTGTCCGTCAAATTATAACACCACTTGAGTTTACATCGAAATTAACAATTATGTCCCCCCAATAAGAGGCAAAAGCCCACTTAGAAACACCCAAATGCAACCAAAAGGGAAGGTGCACAACTAGACCCCACTAGGAGTCTACGTACCGAATTTCAACTTTCTAGGACATACCGTTCTTGAGTTATGCGACATACATACAGACGTCACGAGAAAACTCGTTTTAACTAACTCGGAAATCGTCAAAATGGATATTTCGCGTGTGTATACGTTCTTAGGCACTTATCCACGTGCGGTCGAGTCGGAAAAAAAACTTAACATTCATTCGGGGATGAGCAAAATGGAAATTAAGGTTGATTTTTGAGTGAAAATTTTTTAGCGAACACAATACTACTTCCTTTTTGTAAAAGTAAATAAAAATCAGGATATTTCTTTGACAATGCAATGCACCAACCAAAACCATTCTCCGGATTAAAATTATGTCATGCACACGTGGAGGCAGGGAGGAGCAAAGTGATGTAAGTGGCAAAATTCAAAATTTGAAGATAATCAGTACAAATGGAAGGTGAACCTCTCCTCTGTTTTGGGGCAAGAGCACTGCTGGGCATCTACCGCGGCTGCACTGGTAGCCGCGGTAGATGCTGCTGTTATACAGCATAATTTAGAAAAACTTTTCAATGAAAGTTTACCTAGGACCTTATCTTTAAACGCGTTTTACAAAAAAACTCTGAAAATGTCCACTTAAATCCATTTGCTTCTTACTGCCTCACAAGTATTTTATATTTGTGGAAATTAAACAGTACTTACGTGTTAATCTATTTTTCTTCACAACACTCTTAGCTTTCAGCCTTAGGTTTTATCGTCCGGGGAGCACGTGTTAATCTGCTGGTCAGCTGCTCCTCATCCCCTCCCTACAATAGCCGAATAGAAATTACCAACAATATTTTGAAGATGCACAAATCGAAGCATACTTTTACGCAAATTTATCAATAGTCTTATAGTAAGGGCAATATACTTAAGACCTATTGAAATTTACTAGTTTTACAACTCTTTAACTACTTAGATTAAATTCATTTTACTAATAGTTTCACATTGCAGAGACTTCTGTTAGAACTTCGAGTACACTATGCACTATTTTATAGTTACAGAAGACATCCCCCCCCCCACACACAAACCTAGCTTTTATAGGTACTAGTGATGGGAATAATCGAGATCTTTTGATAATCGAGATCTCGGGAATCGAGTAATTCTGATAATAGAGTGATTGATAATCGAGAACATTTCAAGTCGATCACTCGAGTGATTGATAATCGAGATCTTTTGAAATCGAGAACTCGAGCGATTTGCTTCTCGAGATCTTTGGAATCGAGTTCTCGAGCGATTGACTTCTCGAGATCTTTGGAATCGAGTACTCGAGCGATTGACTTCTCGAGATCTTTATAATCGAGTACTCGAGCGATTGACTTCTCGAGATCTTTATAATCGAGTACTCGAGCGATTGACTTCTCGAGATCTTTATAATCGAGTACTCGAGCGATTGACTTCTCGAGATCTTTATAATCGAGTACTCGAGCGATTGACTTCTCGAGATCTTTTGAATCGAGATGTCGAGATGTTTTTAATCGAGATCTCGAGATGTTTCAAATCGAGATCTCGAGACGTTTGAATCGAGTACTCAAGTAGTTCATTTTCTGAGCTTTTCCAGAATTGAGTTTACTGCTACAGGGGTGCTTACTAAAAAGGGGGAGGGGGCATGGTGCAACTTGCGCCATTGGCCGGTTTTTTCAGAGTGTTTTTTATTTCATTTTCGGAAGGGGTGGGGGCATGGCGCAGCCAGTGCCACTAAAATTTTGAGGTCTAGTTTTTTGAGAGGGTTCTTTAAATCTCATTTTCGGGAGGGGGGAGGGGTCCATAGCGCAGCCTGCGAAACTGAAATTTTTAGAAGTGATTTTTTGAGAGATTTTTAAATCTCATTTCGGGAGTTGGGGGGAGCTCTTTCTAGACGGATGCCCCGTAACATTTGATAGGGTGCGCCATATCGCCCAGCGAAAGAGGGTGGGGGGATACCCTTAACTTTTGGAACAGTTGAATTCCCGAGTTGTTTTGGCAGGGGTACGCTCAAAATAGGAATGTGCCATTAAGCCTATCATTTAGGGGTATAATAAGGGGCGAACCCTCCTGGCTTTTAGAAGTTATTGTATTCATTGCTTGTCAACACTACTGTTAGCTTATCAGAAACTAGGAGCCCGGCATTTGGACGACCCGGCTTGGAGTAGTATAAACTTTTATAAGTTTATGGGTGGTGGCTAAAAACCTGGCAACGGTCCCTTGACGCTTGGTGGCCCTCAGGGGGATTCCCCGGAGTGATTGAAATGATACGCTATCACCCCCTCTCCCTTCGATCTCAATTTGTGTAACGGGTTGATTTCTCGATTTTTATTTTTTTACAATCATTTTGAGTGATTTATTCGAACGGCTATGCATTTAAAGTAATGATTCTCAGATATCACGTGATTATTTCGAACGGTTTCGATCTCTCAAACATGAAGTTAATTATGTAAACAAGTAGGGGAATCGTTGCTCTGCGCAAAAGGACTCATTTATTCTTGTTTATTGCTTTTGCTTTTTTTGTGTGTGTGAGTGTGTTCTTGTTAGTAGAATTATATTAATCTGACTGATACATGAGGTGGGAGGGTAAAATATTTCTGGCTGCGTTTTCCAGAAGATTGGGATTCCCGGCGCATTGAAAGTTACAAGTGTGGCTTGAAGTGCATTGAAGTTCATGATTTTTTTTTTCTTTCTTGATTCGCTCTTTTTTATTTTTATTTTTCATTCGCTGACTTAAATATGTAACTAAAAGCGCAGGGAGTGAAGTTGAAATGTTTCTGAATGCATTAAAAAGAAATATTGAAGATTGTCGTGTGGGATTAGTTTTAGCTTCCACTCTTTGACCCCTTTTTTTAATAAAAATTATATTTTATACAGATTATTGTTTTTTTTTTTTAAATTCCATGCGCAAGATATTTGCGACTTCTTGTGTGCGTAGCATTTATTTTTGCGTGCGTAGTTGAATTTAAATGTTTTTCTCGTTTTACTCGCTTCTGGTTATGTCATATTCCTTATATTTTTAATGTCATATTCCTTATATTTTCATAAATGTTGATTAGTATATTATTTACTCAACCTAAAAATTTGGAGTCAATTGATGTGCTGATTTTATGAGTTTTTTTTTTTTTTTTGTAAAGTGTGTTGAGGCAAAACTGCTGAAAATGCTTTGGTTCGCGACGGTCCATTTTGGAATTTAAGGTTTCGTAGCTGCGCTTCATTTTCCGTGCGCTGGTCCTCAAAAAGGACAAATTGATTACCAAGTTTCTCTGAAAAGCAGATTACGTATTGGATTTTCAAATTATCCGACACGCTCGATAACCGAACATTCGCACCAGGCAATATATTATACAAGGGTTCCCACGAGAGAGAGGGCGGGGGGAGGGAAGAGCCATGGCGCAGACCGCGCCATTGAAGTTTTGAAAAGAGAGGGTAACTTATAAGAGGGCTTTTCGTCTTATTTTAGGGGGCTCTCGTTCTGGGGGTTCTTCGTCGCATTTGAGGGATGATTGTCATCGCCAGGTGGGAGGGGGGGGGGTGATGGGCACCACTGCATTATAAACACATTGCGTTAAAACGTTTTACAAACGTTTTGACATGGTTGTCACAGCGTTAACAATCGTTTTAAAACCTTTATCTCAACGAAGTGTGCTCTCTGAGTAACCCCATCCGAAAAAAAAGCACTTCAGAAGCAATTATTTGATTCTGAAACCTTATAGAATGACAGAGGTGTTCGTCTGTTCCTGTGAGCAATGGCGCGCCTCTTATGACAATTCCACCTCCCCCTCCTCCTAAGAAACAATGATCCGAAAACGAGCTAAGACCACCTTAAATTCTCAATTACACAGTTTGTGCAATACTAGTTCAATATATTTTTAAGTTTAACAACTCTCAAGTTTAAACCTGCTAGTGTCGCCCAAAGACCCGCCCATATTATCATTATCACTCACTTTTTAATAAAAATTGTACATATTTAATCTTAATAACTGTCAAGTTCAAAACAGTATGGAAAGCGTTTCACCGCCGAATCACACCAGGGGCAGATACAGAAAACCATTATGGGGGGGGGGGGGGCGGTCGTGTTGAAGAAAGCCCCCCCCCACCCCCATGAACGAAATTCCCATTTTTGATACGAAAAATGTCTGAACGTGTTTGGGAGTCAATAAAAAGCATCAAATCGATTAGGAATAAGGCACCTAATTAGAGATAAACGTTGCAAATTAATTTCATGAGCAATGAAACGAAGTAGTAGTTCAAATATTTACTTTAAAAAATAATTAATGAAATGAAAAGATACTGTCATCGTTTGCATTTTATGCATGAAGTGTTTGAACACAATGCGTACGGATACTGTAGGTTTAGGGTGGGAGGGAGGGGGTCATGACCCCCATGACCCTCCCGTTGTATCCGCCACTCATACAACGCATGCCCCTCCATAAATCCGCTCATATGATAATTAACAATTTTCGTTCGAAAAATATCGTTCGATTATTATGAAATCTCTCAATTATCGAAAATTTGACGCCAAACATTCAACTATAACCCCATTCGAGTAAAGCAAGCGAAAAGCAATCATTCGATTTTAAAATCATTCCAAATCTATCCATCCCAAGAGCGAAGGCGCGACACCTATGAAGCTCTTCCCCAAGAGCAATACCCCCAAAAGAGACAAAAGCTCCTAAAAATTACAATCCCACTGTTTGTGTCAAAACTTATTTGCACCCATAAGAAGGAATTACAGTTAGAAACTACAGAAGTAAAACTTGTTTTATTAAGAAATAAATAAATACCTTTGTGCCGAGAAGTAACATGAAATAACAAACGTTTTGTATCCCAAATATACAGAGTACTGCAGAAACATTGTTTTGGAGTTTTAAGGTGCTCTTTTTTCAACAAAATAGTAAGCTTTTGCATGTAAGGGGCCATTCATTAGTTACGTACGGATGATTTTGGCAATTTTTGACCCTCCTTCCCCCATGTAAGGGTACGGAAGATTTTTCAAACCGCTCCCCCTATTCTTACGTAAGATTCCATTTCGTTTTTCAAAATAACAAAATAACGAATCTAACATCACTGAAATCGAAATTAAATTTACTATTATTAAATTAAACTTTTTTGTGTAATTAAATATTTACTAGAAAGTAGGAATTTAGACTGAATGTTTTTTCGACATTTTTTTGTATATGATGCGATACTAATTAAAAATAAAACATGCCATGCATAGTGCGATTCTTTTATTATGTGTAACATTATTCATTCTTTGTAAAACAAATTAAAAACAGCTTATCCTAATACGTTATTTATTTTCCAGACGCAAATGAAATATATAATCCCTGTCCAATAAATCACTTAAACTGCGCAATTTCAAATGTAAAACATCGACTTGGAAAATATTGCAAAAGAATGGGTTTGAACCCCCCCCTAAATATAGACATTTTTCCAATCCCCTCCCCCTCAAGACACTTACGTAATTAATGAATGGTCCCTAAAGACATCCAGTAATGTCCCTACATCCACAATCTCACTTTGCGTTGAAAAAAAAAGGGTTCCTTGACACCCCGAAACACGTGTCTGCAGTAATGTGTATAGCTGGACTCTAAAACGTTTGTTAACACCTGTTACACTTGTATCATTACCAAATGGTATAGTCGAAGGTGGACGTAAGGGGGAAGACGTCCCCTCAGGTTTTCAACTTAAGTATTCCGCTTTTTACTGACTACCTGAAATACAATTTTAATGCCTCTCAAGTTAGAACCTTATTAGCGCCCCCAACCTTCACTTCCAACAAACATATCATTAGACTACCAAAGCATCCCAAAGGATCTTTTAATAAACAAGCATTCGACAGCATACATTCAATTATAACAATATTCGAATGAAACATTCGAGAGACAATTATTTGATAATAACACCATTTAGATCGCAAGGGTATCTATTCCTCAAGTGTGCTGGCACACCTTTTAAAATCAGGACCCCCCCCCCCCCCTCAAGAAGGATACTCCCTAAAAAAGACTAACATCCACTAAGAATTTCAATGGCGTAGTCTGTGCCTCCCCTGTGCCCACCTCCCCTGTGGGCACCGCAGCGCAGCCCGTCAGTCACTCCAAATTTTTCTGGGGGAAGGGTTCAATGCAAATATTTTCGGAAGACAACAAAAACCATGCGCATTCATAAGTAAAAGCATTAACTTTTCAAAGTCAGCCCTCTAACCCCCTAAATGGCGGATACGCCCCTGCAACTAAAACACTTCAAAAGCAGGGGTACCCACACGCCCTGAGGTCAAGGGTACCCCCCCCCTCAATATCGCGGAGACCTCCTTCCCCCCCCAAAAAAAAAGAGAAAAATACCCCTCAAAACACCCTCTCCCCTCAAGAAGGATATTCCCTAAAAAAGGCTAACATCCATTAAGAATTTCAGTGGCGCAGTCAGCGCTATGAACCACCTTCCCTGTGGGCACCTCAGCGCAGCCCGTCAGTCACTCCAAATTTTTCTGGGGGAAGGGTACAATGCAAATTTTTTCGGAAGCCAACAAAAACCATGCCCATTCATAAATAAAATTATTAACTTTTCAAAGCCAGCCCTCTGACCCCCTAAATGACGGATCCGCCCCTGCAACTGAATCACTTCAGAAGCAGGGGTACCTCCCTGAGGTCAAAGACGCACCCCCCTCAATATCGCAGAGCCCATCAAAAAATGAAAAATACCCCTTAAAACACCGCCCCTAAAAATGTCAGTGGCACAGGCTACGCCATGACCTCCCCCCCTCCCTTTCTAGGTGGGCACCCCTATCAGAAGTCAACTATATTGAGAGGTTCATTCGATTATCAAATCGGTCGAAAAATACATTGCTCGAGTGATTGACATCTCGAGAACTCAACATCTCGAAAACTCAACATCTCGAGAACTCAACATCTCGAGAAGTTTAAAGCGAGAACTCGAGCAGTTGATCGCTCGAGCACTCGGAAAGTGGCAATCGAGAACTCGAGCAGTTGATCGCTCGATTACTCGGAAAGTGATATTCGAGAACTCGAGCAGTCCATCGCTCGAGTACTCGGAAAATGATAATCGAGAACTCGAGAAGTTCATCGCTCGAGAACTCGAAAAGTGGTAATCGAGAACTCGTCGTAATCGAGTTCTCGAATGATCTTGAATAATCGAGTGATTCGATTATGAGAACTCGATTATGCCCATCACTAATAGGTACATTCGCACATGAAATTAATTTAGAAGTAGGAGAGCGTTCGGAAACCGATTTGAAACGAGTGCTGAATGCCAGAGTTCGTGTCTACTGTAACTCGGTGTAAATCAAACAAAAGCTTCACGCATGCGCAACGCGTCAAAATGCAGTCGAGAACTATTTCATCAGCTATTTAAATTCTCAGAAGCCGTTATGGAACACATTTGCCTCCAAGTTTTAAGTTTATTTCATAAGTTACGCGTATTCGATAATTTATGCATTATATTTTATTCATTGAATTGAGATGACAGAAAGCGTCGCGCGTTTGTTCATTAACTTTACTGTAAGCGAATTGTTTAATTTTACTTCCTGTTTGTTTAAGTTTAAATTCATTTAGTTTTGGATTATGGAACTACGTTGAGTATGTGAGTGTTTTACTCACTTTAAATCAGAAAAGAAAATGGGGGGGGGGGAGACTGGTTGTATCTGTTAAGTCCTTATTCTTCATTGAGTTTATTTTTTTCATCCGAGTTCCTTACCTTTTTTATCTGTTTTCTCTAATCTCGCTATTAGTGGAATTATTTTAATGTAAGTGTGGTTTCTTCATTTAACCGTGTCTGGTCTATTTTGAATGAGGGGGATTTTTACTATACCATACGCGAGCTTTAAATTTAGAGCGTGGAATTATTTTTATTGTGACTAATTAATTTCTGGCCTGTGAGCTTCTTTAATTTTACTTTCTTCCTCTTTTTATTTGTTTATTTTACTACTTACAGTGGCTCCCAAAAGTTTTCGTACACCTTGAAATTTTGTATTAAAACCAGAATAACGCAAAACTGTATTCGAATATGAAGTCCAATTTTTTTCACACCATTCTTACTCCTTTCTGAATAAAACCCAGTAGTTTTTTTCAAAATATTGCCAGATTTTATTTTTGACATTTTTTAAAGAGCGAAGAGACAGAGAAAAAAATACGCCACAAAAGTCATCGTACACTGAAATATTTTCGAATAAATTCATAATTAAAATTATCATATGTGTTTTTTTTTTATTATTTTTGCATTGTAACGACACTGTAAAGTCATTCGCCTTTAATTTTTTGTTTATTTATTCCCCAATATTCTGCTTATTATTTTTAAATGGCAGGTCCCCTCACAGTAGCCGTAAATTGGTTTGAAATGTCTCAAAATTAGTTAAGTTATACCATTCTATAGAGAAGTGAATGATAAAATGCTTTAAAGACAAGAATCGGATCGAAAACTAGGTAAGAAAAGGTCAACTGGCAAAGGTAACAATGTGTGAACGGAGGTTTACAGTTTAAAAAAAAAAATATGAAAAATACACATTGAAACTGAAAAAGTTTCCGCAGAATTGAATGAAACATTTTAAGTTTATTTTTCACCTAAAATTCTTCGCCAAGTTCTCTGATTAGCTGGATTAAATGGGATCTCTTCCCGCAGAAATTTTCTTGTTCGTACGAAAAACAGTAAACTCACGCTTTTCGTCATAAAATCAATGATAAATAAGCTCAAAACGTTTTGGAACAACGTCTTACTTATAGATGAAAATAAATTTAACAATTTGGGTTAAATTGTTGTATAATTGTAAATGGAAGAAAAAAATGAGGAATTTAATCTTAAGAACTTAGTTGGATCAGTTAATTAGGACGGTGAAGGTGTTTTTGTGTGAGGGTGCATATCAGCATCAGGACTTGGAAATTCGGAATTTTTTGATGAAATAATGAATCACGCTCTTCATTTAAATATTTTAAAATACAATTTTAAACTATTAGCCCAAAATTTGGTAATTGGGAACAACTTTGTTTTTTATCAAGATAACGATAAGAAGCATACGTTTGCATTTGGCGCCTCAACAATTGTCCTTAAGCTTAGAAATATCTCCTCAATCACCAGATTTAAACTTAATAGAACCTAGTTGGAGATATCTGGTGGCTAGATTACGAAAATACACCATTGAAACGAAAAGCGAACTAGAAACAGTAAGGTTCGAAGTGCGGCTGAACGCTTACTCAGCAATCGCACAAAAAAAGAAAGAAAAAACAATGAAATCTATCGCCAGACGTTTAAAAGCTGTTGTTGCTACTGTATGATATTCTACTAAATAATAACTTAGTAAAAAGTTAGATTATTTACTAATTTTTTGACATTTTTTCAAAGTGTACGAAGATTTTTGTGAGATAAAAGTTCTGGCACTTTTTGGTTTTTGATTTTTAAAAAAATTAGGTTTTAATGTTTTATTAAAAATTTTCATGTGGTTTTGTTAAAAATATATCATAGATCTTTTAATAAAATACCTATTCCGAAATATTAATTCTAACCAATGGATAAGGGCCTATTTCATTAAAAGTCGTAGGTGTACGAACACTTTTGGGAGCCACTGTATATGTTCTTTCTCATTAGCGTGTGTAAAATCAGTTTACTGTGAGTGTGTTTATTTTCCTGTCGTTGTATTTATTAGCTTGACTGTCTGCGTATTCTTTTATTTTACTGTGTCTTAATATTTACTTTATGTCTGCTATTCAATTTAGTTATTTATCAACATTTAAATCTGTTTTATTTTGTATCATGATACATACTATATTTTAAGTTTCTTGTTTTTCGGTCAGTTTTTAATTTCTGAAAATTATATTTTTTAGGACTTACTTTCTTCTTTGTCATCTTAAGGGACCACCGTCTTCATTTCTCCTTTTAAGTGCTTGATTTCATTTTTAATCTCCGTGTCTGTATTCCTTACTTTTTCTGTCTGTGCGAACTTTAATTTTACTGACTGCGTTCTTTACCTATACTGTGCATACATAATTGTACTATCTGGGAGAAACTTCTATGATACTATTCGGGTGTTCTGTAATCTTCATAAAAGTTAATTTTACTATATGATCTTGCGTTATACTATCTGTATGTTCTTATGTTCTGTACTTTTAGTTTCAAGAAATACCTTCCGGTGAACGTGTTTAATTCATTTGCCTATGTGTTATGTAATTTTACTGTATGTATGTAACAACCTTTTTAATCTGTCTTTTTTTCTTTATTTTTTACTACGTGTATCTTCCGTCGTATTACTATATTTGGGAGTACTTCACTTTTTTTTTTCGTTTTTAAATTTTCCAAAGTGATGTCGGAATGTTCTTTTATTTTTTCTTTGTGTATGCGTTTCATTGTACTGTCAGTACTTTTTTTTTTTCACTATACTACCTTTTTCTAAAATTGCTTGTTCTGCCTTACGACTGCGTGTGGGGTTATCTAATTGAAATTGTGTTTACTTTTTTGTCTTCGTTCTTTAATTTAACTGTGTGTGCACGATCTTTAATTTTACTTGGTTCTGGAATATTTTACTATAAACGTAACTATACTTAATTTCATGTTTTTGCGTTTTTAAATTTTACTGTCCTCTTGTTATTTATTTTAACTGTATGTGCCTGTTTCATTTTACTCAATACGTTCTTTTGTTATACCATCTGTGAGCATTTTACTTTATTGGGATTATTTTATTGTGAGCGTTTATTTCTACTGCAAATGTTCTTTAAGCTTACAGTAACTAATGTAATTTTTTTGTGTGTTTGTTTTTCGTGCTTCCTTTAAGTTTCACTTTATGTGTGTTCTTTAGTTCTTTAATTTTACAGTCTACGCAACGATGCTTAAATCTTTTTTGCATAATAGTACTATTTTTTAGTATGTTTCTTTTAGTTAACTTTTCATCAAGAATGCACCACGAGACCATTGATTTTATTTATCACCTTGCGAGATGCTATTCTCCATTTCACTTGCTGGCTTGCATTACATTGATTTTCATTTATTTTCCTACAGGAGCACTTTTTATTTTCACTTGTCTTTCATGATTTTAATTTGAGTGAGTTTAATTTTCTTGCCTTTAATTTTACAGCGCGATAACTCTTTATTTTTACCGTCTGTGGTTTTTATTACACCGCTTTCGTATTTTACCAATTTTACCGCGAGATTTTTTTTATTGTACTTTGTTAGTTTTTCTCAACTATACTATGCGTGTTTTTTGTATTTTACTTCCTCTGTGCTTTTTAATATTAGTGTGTAAGTATTATTTTACCGCGAGTGGTTTTTCTAATTATACCGTGTGGTCGTTCCTTAATTTTACTGTCGATGACTGTTTAAGTTTTACTGTCCACTTACCTCAGTTTAAATCCATTTAGTTTAGAGTTATGGTACTGTTTTTCGCGCATGTGTGTGTCTTAGATTAGAGTGGAAAACATTATTGTTTCTAGAGGATTGATTTTATATTTTGTCATTGCTAGAGGTTCTTCAATTATCTTGCTGAATGACAAGTAATCGTACCCAAGCGTGAATCACCGGTTGGAATAAAACTTCACATATCGGTACAACACTTAAAAATATTGAACACTTTTTTTTATTGGCAACAAACACTTTTAACGGGGTGAAATTTACCCCTAATTATTTTATAATTGGGATATTAGAGGGCACAATACATTCTTTTTTTTTTAAATATAAATTATAAACATTCAAATAATGATGCACAATTTGAAAAACCTAAACTAACTACAGTTTTAGGATTTTTCTGAAAATACAATTTATTGGGGTAAACCATCCTTTACAATATTAATCCGTAACAGTGAAAAACACCGAAAAAGAAATCTACCGGGTTTTAGTCATGTTATATTTAAATAGCTTTAGAATGTTTTTTGAACTTTTATTCGACTACTGTAATTAGGATAGAAGTTACAGTCATTTGTAAAAAACATTTCATTTTTTTTTTTTTTGGCAATTTTGAGTTTTTTTACAGGCTTATATTTCAAACAATTTTCAGAATAGAAATAGAAAAATTGGCACGATTACTGATCTTGTCATATGTGTAATTCATACCAAATTTTTATTAAAATCGGAAATGTTGAGGTTGAGAAGGTGATTTATCTGCCGTGGAATTGCTCACCGGCAACTAGTCACACGACGGGATAAGATTGCGAGAATGGTGTACCACTATAAAGAGTATTTTCAGAAAAATCCAGTAACATGTCAACTTTAGTTTTAGTTTTTTCAAATTTTAATTTCTTTTTTTTTTTTTTTGAATATTTGTAATTAACACTTAAAGTAAAAGAATATATTGTATCCTCTAATACCTCAATTGTACAACATTTACGGGTAAATTTAACCCCGTTAAAAATGTATGTTGCCGATTAAAAAAAGGAAACACGGGTTCAGTATTTTTAAGTGTTCTACCGATGTGCAAAGTTTTATTCCAATCGGTGATTCACACTTGAGTAGGGTTACAAGTGAGTTTGATTTTCTTTTATTTATCTGCATGTGTGTACTTTATATTTCTTTTGTCAGTGTTCCTCAATTTTACGGTGTGAAGGATTATTTTACTGCGAGTAATTAAATTTCCTGTCTGTGTGTCCTAATTTTCCAGTTTGAGTGTAAAATATAGCACACTATCTGCTCTAAAAATTTTACCGCGTTGGGTGTTATTTTAGTGTTTCTTTTGTTGGCTTTGTTTCTGTTTGTGTGTACAATCCTCATATATATAATAGCGAATGATTGAGTAACTCTTCTGATGTCATCAAAAATGAAATTCACGCCACATGATTACGTGATAATATGTTTTGGTAATGTTTGACATGCAGGGAAATGCTTTATTTTGACAAGGCTGAACTGGATCCGGTCACTTAACCGATTTACTGGTAAGACTCATTTTAGGAGAAGGAAGAAATGAAAAAGCGGGTCCACTATTAAGGCTATCTACTGGAGTTTAGGGTTAATCCACTGGAGTTAGGGTAACATGTCAACTACCAAAATATCACTAAACAGGCGATTGCTTCTTTAAAATGTAGAAGTAATTTTCACCCGTCATACCTTGACGGGCGACTTTCTAGTCTTTAATGTTAACGATTATTTGGCGGTGTGTTAATTTCTCTTGTGTCTTGTAGTACAATATTATTCTCATTTTCTTTTTAGTGTTTTTTTATACTACCAATGAGTTCTATCTTATTATTGTGTGTGGGATTATCTTACTGTAAATCTTAATTTTATTGTGATAATTTTACTGTTTGTATAAGTTTTTTTATACAGTTTAATTGGAGATTTTTTGTTTCCACTTTTTTTTTGCTGCCCGCATGTTTTTTTTCCTCATTACTGTGAGCCGGATCATCGTACTAAGAGTGTGCTTACTTTTCTCTATGTTTGTAGAATAATTTTACTGCGAGTAATTATTTTCCCTTTCTATGTATTGCCTCATTTTACAGTCTTCATGATTTCCGTTTTTAGAACTTTTGAGTAAAACGAAGCACAGAGTGCGTTCTTAAATTTTTCCATGTGTGGGATTATTTTCGAGTCTTTAGTAATCTTGTTTGCTTTGTTACTGATGGTGTATATCTTCCTTAATGTTACAGAGTGGGATTATGTTACTGTGAGTGGGTTCATTTCTCCTGTCTGTGTTTTCTTTTGTTACTGTACGCAAGTAGTGTAATTGTACTCCCTTCTTTTCTTTTTACTGTCTTTTATTACTAGCTTTATGTTCGATCTTATTTCCATGTGTGTGATTATCTTGCTGTAGGTATGTTTGCGTTTTCTATATGCATATAGGTTTTTTTTTTTTTAAATTTGAGTAACGCTTTTTCCTGTCTGTGAGTCGACATTGTTCGAGAGTAAAATAAAACACAGAGTGTGTTGTAAATGCTTACCATGTGTGGGATAATTTTAGTGAGTTTAATGCTCTCTTTCGTTTTGTCATTGTTTGTGTGTTTTATGTTTAATGTTAACGAGTGGGGCTTTTTTTACTGTGGCTGTGTTTTTCTGCTGTTTAATTTTGCTATCGGTAAGTAGTATAGTTTTACTTGCTCTCTATCCTCGTTTTTTTTTCTTTCTTACGGCCAATGTACGTTGTATCTTATTACCGTGTGCGGAAAATCATGCTGCGTTTAATTTTCGTGTGTAACTTAAACTGTTTGAATGGGGAATATATTTTTTTGATTTATTTTTAAACTTTTCTTAATGATTAGGTTTTTTTCCTGATTACTGTGAATGTGTTTATTTCTTCTGTTGATGTGTAGGACTATTTTACAGCGAGTGATCATTTTTCTCGTATATTTGTTTCCTTTTTTACTATCGACGTGTCCTCCGTTTTTCCTATTTGTAATTTTGTATAGCACACTCTTTTGTTTTTGACTTGCAATGTGTGGGATTATTTTAGCTTTTATCAATTCTCTCGTTCATTTTGTTACTATTTGTGTGTGTAATCTATCTTTTTTCCCAGTGAGATTACTTTACTGTAATTAAGTTTATATCTTCTGTTACTGTACGCAAATAGTGCCTATAATTTTATTGTATGTTTCTTTTTATTGTCTTTGTTACTATCAAAACGTTTTATCTTATTACTGTGTGTGGGATTCTCCAGCTGTAAATGTTTGTTTTTCATTTGTGTGTATTTTTTGTAATTTTTATTGTAGATTTTTTTTTCTTTAGTTCATTTTGTTACTGTTTCTGTGTATAATACTTGTTTTTACTGCGTAGGATTTTTTTTTGTTACTGAAAATGTGTACTTTTTGTGTCTGTGTGGTTTTTATACTTATGATTGAAGATTTTTTCAAACTTTTTTTACTGCCTGTATGTTTTTTCCTCATAACTGTACGCTAGATCATGGTACTTTGAGTGTGCTTACTTTTCTGTATGTGCGATTTACTTCAAATAATTATTTTTCCTGTCTTTGTGTGTTCTTATTTTACTGTCTAAACCCCAATTTTTGAGTAAAACAAAGCACAGAACGTGCTCTTAAATTTTTCCAAGTGTGGGATTATTTTTGCGTCTTTACCAATCTAGTGTGCTTTTTACTGGTTGTGTATGTCCTCCTTAATTTTACCGACTGTGTTTTAATTTATCCTGTCTGTTTATTGTATGTAAGTAGTATAACTATACTCTTTTTTTCTTTTTTAATGTATTTTTTTAACACCTATGCGTCAAGTCTTATTACTGTGTGGAATTATCGTACGTATTTACTGCGTGTATGTTTTTTTTTGTTTGTTTGTTTGTTTTTCATTACTGTGCGTGTAGGATTATCTTACTGTAAGTGAATTTATTTAGAATTATTTCTCTGCAAGTTATTGCATTTTTTTTCTATCTGTGTGTGTTGCCTTGTTTTACTGTCTGCACGTCATTTGTTTTTACTGATTGAGAGTAAGTGTGCTGTAAAAAATTATCAAGTGTGGGATTATTTTATTATTTTTTAATTCTCCCGCTAGTTGTGTTCCTGCTTGCGGTCTTTTACCTTTTTCCGAGTGTGTTTTTTTAATATTTTTTACTGTGATTGTGTTCATTTCTACTTTCTGTGTGTGTTCTTGATTTTACTATCTGTACGAAGTATAATTTCATTCTCTGTTATTTCTTTTGTTTTACTACCATTACGCTCTATATTTTTACTGTGGGTTTGATTATCTTACTGCAAATGTACATTTTTCGTGTTATTGTTTCTTTATAATAATTGATTGTATAATGATTTTTTTCTTTTGTTCGTCTTGTTAGTCTTTGAGTATGATTTTTTTTACTGCGTAGGCTTAAGTGTGTTTATTTTTTGTGTGCGTCATCCTTATCAATTTTGATTTGAGAATTTTTTTCTTTCCATTTTACTGTCGGTATGTTTTCTTATTGCTTTGTGTCAGATTATCTTAGTGTGAGTGTTCTTAAATTTTCTGTATATAGGAAAACTACAGTGCAGGTAATTATTTTTCCTGCATGTCTGCTTTCTCTCCGTTTTTACTATGTAAGATTAAAAGCACATCGTGCTGCAAAATTTTCCGATTTTCAAGATTATTTTAAGTTTTAACTATCCTGTTTGTTTTGTTATTCTTTTTGTTTTTTCTAAATTTTACTGTACATAAAAGAATCATATTTCTGTCTCTTTATTATTTTTTCCTTTTGTCTTTAATCAATACTTGTATGTTCTTTCTTATTACTGTGCGTGGGATTTTCCTGATGTATAGTTTTACCTTCGTGCTTCTATTTCTTTTTTATTGGAGATGTTTTTTTCTTACCTTTTGTAATTCCTTGGTGTTTTTTCTCATAACTGTGCGTAATATTATTTTACTGTTGGTCTTTGTATTTTCTGGATGTGTGTTTTATTTTTCCCCTGCAAGTAATTTTTCTGACTGTGTGCCCTCTGTTTTTATAATTTGAGAGTAAAATTAAACAAAGTGTGCTCTAAAATCTTGCTTTGCATGGAATTATTTTAGTGTTTTGAATTCTTTTATTTCTTTTGTTACTGTTTGTGTTGGTAACCTTTAGTTTTATCGAGTACGATTATTTTACTGCGGTTGTGTGCATTTTTTACTGTATGTGTGCGGGGTTTATTTACTGCGAGTATATATTTTTCCTGTCTGCGTGTCCTCCGTTTTTCCTGTTTTCAAGTCAAATACAAGAGAATGTGCTATACAATTTCACGATGTGTGGGATTATTTTTTTTTCAATTCCCTCGTTTGTTTTGTTACTGTTTGTGTGTGTATAATCTTTCTTTTTACCCAGTAAGATCTTTTTTACTGTGAATAAGTTTTTGTTCCTACTGTGCGTCCTTCAATTGTAATCTATGCAAGTAGTATAATTTTATTATCTGTTTCTCTTTATTGTCTTTAATACTACCAAAAAGTTCTATCTTATTACTGTTGGTGGGATTATCTTACTGTAAATGTTTGTTTTTCCATTGTGTGTGTTTTTTATAATTTTATTATGGATTCATTTTTCTTTTATTCATTTTGCTATTAATTCTTTATGTAATGTTTGATTTTACTGCGTAGGATTATTTTACAGAAAGTGCCACTTTTTGTGTCTGTGTGGTTTTTATACTGTTTGACTGATGATTGTTTTAAAACCTTTTTTCACTGCCCGTATGTTTTTTTCTCATTACTTTGAGTCAGATCATCGTATTGAGAGTGAGCTTACTTTTTCTCTATGTTTGTAGGATAATTTTACTGCAAGTAATTATTTTCCCTCTCGGTGTTTCCTTACTTGACCGTCTGCACGCTTCCCGTTTCTAGATTGTTTTACTCAAACAAAGTACAGAATGTGCTCTTAAATTATTCTATGTGTGGGATTATTTTTGTGTCTTTAATTATCTTGTTTGTTTTGTAACTGATCGTGCTCGTCTTCCTTAATTTTACCGAGTGGTACTATTTTACAGTGAGTGCGTCTATTTATTCTTTGTTTACTGTAAGCAAGTAGTGTTATTTTACTCTCTTATTTTCTTTTTATTGTCTTTTTTTTTTTTTACAAGCTTTATGTTCTATCTTATTACTGTATGTGTGGATTTTTTAATTTGAGTGTGTTTACGTTTTCTGTATGTGTGTAAGATTATTTTACTACTGTCATGTCTGCGAGTCCTCCGTTTTTACTGTTAGTGTGTTAAATAAAACACAGAGTGTGCCCTAAACTTTCACCATGTGAGCGATGATCTTTAGTGTGTTTAATACTCTTTTGTTTTGTTATTGCTGTGTGAGGGATCTTTAATTTTACTGAGTAGGACTATTTTACTGATTTTCCTTCTGCTGTGTGTTCTTTAATTATGCTATACATAAGAAGTATAATTGTACTTTTTGTCTTTCTTTTTAGTTTGTTTTCTTTTACTGCCAATACGTTCTATCCTAATATGTGTGCGGAATATCTTACTGCAAGTGTTTATTTTTCATGTGTGTGAGTGTGTGTAATTGCTTGATTAAGAGTTTTTTTCTATCTCTTTTGAAAATTTTCTTAATCATTATAAATTTTTTCCTCAATACTGTGAATGTGTTTACTACTTCTGATGGTGTGTAGGATTATTTTACTCCGAGTGATCATTTTTCTCGTGCATTTGTTTTCTTATTTAACTGTCTGCGGGTCCTCCGTTTTTCCTGTTTGCAAGTCAAAAACAAGAGAATGTGCTATACAAGTTTACAATGTGTGGGATTATTTTAGCTTTTATCAATTATCTCGTTTGTTTTGTTACTATTTGCATGTGTAATCTATCTTTTTTGCCAGTGAAATTATTTTACTGTGATAAAGTTTATTTCTCCTGCGCGTCCTTTAATTTAACTGTATGCAAATAGCGCCTATAATTTTATTTTGTTTCTTTTTATTGCCTTTATTACTACCAAAACGTCCTATCTTATTACTGTGAGTGGGATTCTCTTAATGTAAATGTTTGTTTTTCTTTTGTGTGTGTGTTCCTTATAATTTTGATTGTAGGGTTTTTTCTCTTTAATTCGTTTTGTTACTGTTTCTGCGTGTAATTCTTGTTTTTACTGCGTAGGATTATTTTTACTGAAAATGTGCACATTTTGTGTGTATGTTTTTTATACTGTCCAATCGAAGATTTTTTAAAACCTTTTTTTTGCTGCCTGTATGCTCTTTTTCTCATTACTGTGCGCCGGATCATCTTATTTTGAGTGTGCTTGCTTTTTTCTGTAAGTGTGTAGGATATTTTATTGCACGTAATTGTTTTTCCTGTGTTTGTGTTCATTTATTATACTTTATTTACCTTCTGCATGCTTTCGGTTTTTAGAATTTTTGAGTAAAACAAAGCTATATAAGGGCAGGCTCTTAAATTTCTCCATGTGAAGGACATTTTTTGTGTCTTTAATAATCTTGTTTGTTTTGTGATATTATTTTAGCTTATTTTATTATTATTTTTTAAAATTCTCTTGCTAGTTGTGTTCCTGTTTGTGTTCTTACACAATCAAAGTAAAAAAAAAATCGAAAAAAAGTTTTTTATTCTCCTGTCAGTGTGTTCTTTAACTGTATGTAAGTAGATTAATTTCATTTTCTAATTCTTTTCTTTGACTACCTATACGTTCGATTATCATTCCGCAATTGTATATTTTTCGTATCGCCGTTCTTTATGAAAATTGATTCCATTGTTTTTTTTTCTTTTGTACGTTTTGTTACTTTTTGGGTGTGTGTGTGTGTGTTTTTTTTTTTTTTTTTTTTTTTTTTTTACTGCGTAGGGTTATTTTACTGTAAATATGTATATTTTTTGTGTCTCTGTGATCTTTATGAATTTGGTTTCGAGAATTTTTTTTTCTTTTTAACTGCCGGTATATTTTCTCTGGTATTACTCTGGTTAACTGCCGGTATGGCTTCGCTGCTTCATTGCTTTGTGAAGGATCATCTCACTGTGAGGGATCTTAAATTTTCGGTATGTGTGCGGGAAAATTAAACAGGAAATAATTTTTCCCTGCCTGTCTGCGTTCTCTCCCTTTTTACCTATTAAGAGTAAAAGCACAGCGTGCCAAAAAATTTTAAGATTTGAAAGATTATTTAAAGTCTTTAACTATCTTAAGTTTTGTTACTTTGTGTGCGATTTCTAAATTTTATCAAATGGGATTATTTTACTGTGTTTATTTCTCTTGTCAGTGTATTATAAATTTTACTGTTTGTACGAATCATATTTCTCTGTCTTTATTATTTCTTCTTCTTGTATTTTATTATTGTCTATTCTACCTTATTACTGTGTGTGGAATTATCCTGCTTTATATTTTTGTTTTAGTGTGTCGATTTCTTTTTTTTCATTGCAGATATCTTTCCTCTTTATTTTAACCTTTTGTAATGCCTGTGTTTTTTTCGCAACTGTGCGTGCAATAATTTTACTGTTAGTGTTTGTATTTTCTGGACGTGCGCAGGATTGTTTCACTGCGAGTAATAATGTTTCCTGTCTATTTTGCTGTCCGCACATTTTTCGTTTCAGAGTGTGCTCTTAAATTTTTCCATGTGTAAAAAATTCTTTTTATGACTTTAATTTTCTTGTTTCTTTTTCTACTGGCCGTGTGTGTCCTCCTTAATTTTTCTGAGTGAGATTATTTGTCTGCGAGTGCGTTTGTTTCTCCTGCTTTTGTGTTTCGATTTTTATTCTTCGTAAGTAGTATAATTTTGTTTCCTCTTTTTCTTTTTATTGTCATTTTTTTACTACCTATACGTCATATCTTATTACTATATGAAAAATTATCTCAACTGTAAATGTGTATATTTCTTATGTGTTCCTTATACTGTTTAATTGGAGTTTTTTAGGCTTATTTTACTGCCTTTATGTTTTTTTTACTGTTGTGTGTGGAATTATCTCACTGAAAGTGAGTTTACCTTTTCTGTGTGAAAGGAGGATTATTTCACTGCGAGTTATGTGTATATATCTTTTTGTTTGAGTGTCCTCCGCTTTTACTGTTTGAGAGTAACACATAACACAATGTGTTGTGAAAAATTATCAAAAGTGGGATTATTTTAGTTTTTAATTATTCACTTGCTAGTTTATTTCCTGTTAGTGTAACTCTTCCGAGTGGGTTTATTTTGCTGTGATTGTGTTTATTTCTCCTGTTTGTGTGTTGTTCTTGATTTTAATGTAAGTCGATTAATTTCATTCTCTGTATTTCTTCTTTTCTTTTACAACCAATACGTTCTATTTTATTACTGTGTGTCCGTTTATGTCACTGTGAATGTATATTTTTCGTGTTACTGTTTTCTTTATAAAATTCGATTGTTTTATGATTGTTTCCTTCTTTTTGTTTAGTTACTTTATCTGGGTTTATTATTTTTTTCGTTTTTCACTGCGTATGATTGTTTTACTGTAAATGTGTTTATTATTTTGTGTCTTTGCGATCTTTATAAATTTCGATTCGAGATATTTTTTTCTTTTTTACTGTCTGTATGTTCTCATTTCTGTGTGTAGAATTATTTTACTGTGAGTGATCTTAAATTTTCTTTATTTGTGTAGGAAAGTCAGAATGAAAATAATTATTTTCCCTGCTTGTCTGCGTTCTCTTCGTTTTTACTCTTTAGGAGTAAAAACACAGCGTGCTCCAAAATTTTTAGATTTGCAAAGATTATTAAAAGTTTGTTGTAATCCTGTTTGTTTTGTTACTGTTCGTGTGCACTTGCTAAATTTTACCGAATGGGATTATTCTACTGTAAGTGTTTATTTCTCCTCTCAGTGTGTTTTATTTTCCTGTGCGTAAACAGAATTATTCTCTCCTTTTTATTGCCTTTTGTTACTATTTTTATGTTCTTTCTTATTACTGTGTGTAAGATTATCTTACTGTATACGTTCATATTTGTGTGTGTATTCTTTATTCTGTTCCATTAGAAACATTTTTTTCTTGTTCAATCTTTCCAGCCTTCATGTTCCTCCTCTGAACTGTGCGTGAGAGTATCGTACTGTGAGTGTTTGTTTTTCCTGGACATGTGTAGAATTATTTCACTGCGAGTAATTAATTTTTCTTTGCATGTATTTGCTATTTTTTACTGTGTACCATCTGTTTTTTTATTTTTTTTCAATTTGAGAGTATAATTGTGTTTATTTTTACAGTAACCAGTGCAGGGTTTGTTTACTGCTTTTCCATGCGTTTGATTATTTTAATGTCTGCGCGTTCGCCGTCTGTACTGTTTGATACCAAAGTGCAGCACAGAGTTTCAAATAAAATTAATCATATTTTGGATTTTTAACTGTGTTATTGTCTTGATTATTTTGTGTGTACTGCTTGTGTGCGTGATCTTTAAATTTTTCGAGTGGGATTATTTTCATTTATGTGGAGTCGGAGTCTGACTGGTTTTGGTGTAAAGAAGTCCGAGTCGTTAGAAAACTGGACGACAACGACTTCGGGCTTCTTTTTTTCTTTATATTCACTGATTCTCCTAGCATTACCAGTTGTTTCGATTACATACATAAAGGCCTACTAACAATAAAATAACTGTCTTTGGCAACCAGCTGGGTTGATTGTCGAACTTTCAGTCACAACTACCTACGCCGTCGCCTAGTTTGTTTGATTTTGAACTTCCCTTTACTAATAGCAACTGTCAGCAAACTGTTTTGCTGCTCAACCTTTTCAAAGTAATCACTTTCAAATAAAAATATATTTTTTACTTCGATCTCAGTTATAAAATAGTAAAAGGAATGTCTCCTTCGCGCAAGTCGGGGTCCGGAGCTCGTATCGGAAACTTCTGAGGGTATTCGGTAAATTGAAAGGAATGTTGAAGCGAAAGCGTAAATCCATAAGATCAGATAAAATAAACTTGTTCGGAGGAGGGGAGGGCTCTACCACTTTGGGAGTTTCCACCGGGAGTTGAAGTCTGCTACTTCCCTCTGAAATCCGCAGCCCTGGTTATTTTAATGTTAGTTTGTCTGGCAGTGTGCTTTAGTTTTTACAGAATGCAACTAGTATAATTTTACTCTTTTGCTCTTTTCTATTCCAAAACGTTTTCTTTTTAATACCACCATATTTTATTTCATTCCTGTGTGTGTTATTATCTTACTATAAATGTTTTTTTTAGAAATGTGTGTGTGTTCATTCTTCTGTTTAATGAAGGAGAAAAATTATTTTATTAATAACTTTTTATACTGCCTGTATTTTTTTTCCATTACTGCTTGTCAGACTCCCTTACTGTGAATGATAGGATGAAAGAAGGCTTAATGCCTTTTAAAAATATCGCGAAATACACACAAAAAAAAAAATCAATAAGAAATATAATTAAATATTGAAAAATTAAAAATTGGAAAGTAGGGTATTGAAAGGAGGAAAAAGTCTGGCGGTGGGTCTGTCCCTCCCCCCTCCCAATAACTTTTGAGTGAATTTTACGACAGTCGACTCCGAATCAGACTCCTGTACCCGAATATTAGTCGAACTGCGACTATAACTCCGTAGCTTTAGCAAAAACCTAAATTCGGGGAGGAAATGACCGACTCCGATTCTTGGAAATTTGAAGTCTTCGACTCTCAACCAACTCTGACTTCTTTATTCCAAAATAAGTCCGATCCGCGGCTTTGAATTAAAAATCTTCAACTACTGAATCAGACACTTTTACCCCAAAAGAAGATTGATTCCTACTCTGCAGACAGTTTTTACTTTGAAATAATTAATGTTAACATGACTTGTTTTAATTTTCTCGCTGAAGTTTCAATTTATGTATTTAGTGTTATGCAGACATATTCGGAGTTCTTTATGTTTCTACATAAAGTTATGCGAGCAGACTTTTTTTTTTCTGATAATGAAAATTATTTAAGTGGACATTTTGTAGCTTATTTATTTTGAAAGTATATTTATTCATTTATATTAATAATGGACATAATTAACCCATTAATGCCTAGCGTACCTTTTTAGGGACGGTCCAAAAATTGTGTCTCAATTTCCCAAAAGTAAACATTTCAACTCAATAATTGTGTTCATTTATTACTTTAGTATTGTTTCAATTCGTTACTAGCAGACGGCAGCACATAATCGTTATAAAGTGTGTTCTGTAACCATTTTGTTATGATCTTCGTGAAGAATTTCATTGTTCACAATGTCAAGAACAAAAAAATAAGTTTTCAAAATTTTTAACAAGTAAATCAATTTGTATTTGATACATATGTTACTTTGATCAATATTTCAGTTTACCTTTTCTTGCATTTTTGTAGATTTTAAAATTTTTATGGATTTTATAGCAATTTAAGAGCGTCCCTAAAAAGGGACGCTAGGCAGTAAAGGCTGCATTGTTGAATCGTTGCTAGTTTCTTGCTTAGAATTCAAAATTGGCCTCAAAAGAAGTTATTAAATGTTTTTAGACTAAAAAATAGGCAATATGTTTTATTTTTAAAAATTAAAAAGACTAATTAATAATAAAACTACCTTTTTTAAAGATATTTCAGTAACAATTTTTTCTGCAATTTCGAAAAATACTTAGGTAAATTTGAAAAGCTAACTGTTTCAAAAATTAACTTCTTTGAAACCTGAGTTATTTTTTGACATTAATAATCTTCAGTAACTCATTGAGATTTTCTCATTGTTTTCTCTGACTTTGAAGAAGCCTTAGCACTTCTGGAACAGCTCTCTGATGATAAAGAATTCAAGGAGGCTGATATATGCATTTGTCCACCTTCACAAGTTAGTGAAATTACTGACGAATACAGTGGGCCGGATGACTCAGTTGATGTTAATCAATTATCAGGTCAACAGTTGAAATCTTCTGCTACAATGACCAGTAGAAAAGTTAATCAGGGTAAGGTAGTATGTGTTGGAGATAGTCAGTCAAGTGGCAGTGATGATGTTGAGCAGCATCTTCCAAGCAAACGCAGAAAAATAAAGAAAAAAAATACAGAAAGAAATTGGGTTAAGAAAGATATATCCATCAATAAAAAAAAATAATGTATGGAATGTGGAAAAACCAAGCTTTTTGAATGTTGAATGGACACCAGTGTCAATATTTGAAGAGTTTTTTACAGATGAAATACTGGATGCATTTGTTTTTCAGAGCACCCTCTATGCTCGACAAAAAAACAATACATACTCTTCTATAACGCGAGAGGAGCTGCGTTTATTCTTGGCTATCCTATTAACAAGTGGATATGCATGCTTGCCCCAGCGGAGACTCTACTGGAGTCCATCAACTGATGTCAACGACATAGCAATTAGTTCTGCAATGAGTAGAAATCGATTTGAGCAAATTATGCAGTATTTACATTTTGCTGACACCAAACTCAACAAAAATGACAAAGTCGGAAAGTTTTTTTTTTTTTTTTCAAGTATTAAATCGTCGGCAAAAAAATATTTCTCGTTGAAAAAGCATGTACCCTCTGATGCCTAGCGTCCCTTTTTAGGGACAATTTTTCTGTTATTAATAAAACATTTATTTTTTGCATTAGATTTTTTTAATTATTTTTCCTGTCTATTAAACACTATTTGCAACCCGTAAACAAAAAATCTTTGAAAAAAAAAATGTCAGGCATTAATGGGTTAATTTATTTTAATGAGCTTAATTTATTTTTTTTCTTTTTGAGAGTGATTAAAAATTGTTTTAATGGATAAAAATATATTAGCTGCTTTGTTGCTTAAGAGCAAGGAATATTTTGTTTCTAGAAATCAGGCTAAAGTGTTAAAAGTGTACTTTTGAAATAATTTGCAATTTTTGAGAGTATTCATCAAATACTGGAAAGTCGATATTAGTGTACGGGGAAAGTAGGCTTGTATAGTTACGGACGGGAATTCTTGTTCCTGTATACGAGTAGTATTATCCCACGGCGAATTATTTTCCCTGCGTAACTGTTGGCTTTTTTTCATTGCCTGCGCGTCCTCAGTTTCTTTTGTTTTAGCGTAAAGTAGTACAAAATGAGCTCTAAACTTTTAACCTGTGTAAAATTATGATAGTGTGTTACTCTTATTGTTTTTGTTCCTGTGTGGGATGCTTAGTTTTTCCGAATGAGATTATTTTATTGCGAGTGTTTATTTATCCTCTGTCTTCTTTAAGTTTACTGTAAGTTATATTGTTTTACTCTTTCTCTCTCTCTTTATTCTTTTAAAATTTTCCGTCTTTTATTGCTAGTTATATGTTCTCTTTTATTGCTGTGTTTGATTATCTTACGGCAAATGTTTATTTTTCGTGTCTTCGTTCTTTATACTGTTTAATTGGAAAGATGCGTTCCTCCCCCCCCCCCTTCTCTCTTTTTTTTACTGCGTGTGTATTTTTATCGCATTACTGTGTGCGGGATTATGTTATTGTGAATATGTTCGCTTTTTCTGCATGTGTGTATGTTAGTTTACTTCGAGTAATTTTTTTTTATGCATATGCTTTTCCTTATTTTACTGTCTGAACGCTATCCGTTTTTACTATTTGAAAGTAAAATACAAAACAGCAATATTTGTATTTGAAAATGTGCGGGATTTTTTTTTTTTTTTGGGGTGTGTCTTTAATTTTCTTCTATGTTTTGTCATTGTGTGCGTCGACTTTAACTGTATCAAGATGGATTATTTTACCGTTTATGTGGTTTTTTTCTCCTGTCAGTGTGTTTTTTAATTAGACATTGTATGCACATAATTTCTACATTCTGTATTTCATCTTTTCTTTTTTATATATATACTGAATTTTCGTTCTATTTTATAATAAGGTGTGGGGTTGTTTTACTGTATATGATCATTTTTCGTGTTTCTGTTCTTCATACTGATTTTTGATTTGAGAACATTTATTTAGTCAATTTTCAATTCCTTATTATAGTGCCATTTTTTGTTCATTTTGTTTCACTTATACTCTTATTTTTTAACTTATACATATTACTTTTACGTTCACTTATTTATTTATTTTGTTGTTTCAGACTCGTGTGTTGGTGTTTTCTAAAAATTGGGTACTTTGCCTCAGAAATGTGTACTTGGCTCACGCCTCATTACTGCCAAACGACACTCACTGCAAAATGAAGAACAAGAAAAAAGCTTCCACTGATTACCTTGCTTCGTGCACTGCTACAAAATTTCAGTTTTTTGTTCCCTTTTCAACCCTTCAGTTTTAAATAAGAATTTATCAGAAACCTTTAATTGCATTATTAAAAAAACCGATACGCTTGCAGAAAGTGTCGTTTGGCAACAAAGCGACGTTTATAAGAGCTTATTTTTGGTGCATAACAATGAAGAATTAAGCGCCTCCCTTACCTTTTAGCAGCACCATTTATTTTCGACGGCATTTGCCACGACAATTATCCATTTTGGGTCTGACTAGGAAAAATTGAAAATAGATTAAGATTCTTTTTTTAAATGGTGGTTTTAGAAGGAAACTACAGTGGGTAACAATGAAAATAATCTAATAACAGCCATAAGAACACAGTAAATAATGTTTTTGAACAAAAATATAATTTGTCCTCGTGTCTAAATATGGTATCTTAAAGTTTGCGGAAATTTTAAGAAAATTCGCCACATTTGGCAAGTAATGGAAGACATCTTTCACACGCTTGCCAGAGGAATATCCCGCCACGCACAGACGGATAAATCACGTGGTATCCTTAATTTCTAACCCAAGACTATAAATTTGGAGCTTTTCTTAAAACTTTGGGAGATTTTATGTCTTGAGAACGGGGGACGAGGATAGGAAACCATCTTTTACAATTTACAGTAATATAAAATTATATAGTCATGGCAAGAAAACATATTATCAATGCTAACCAATAATATAAAACGTTCGAGAGAGCTGGGTCTTCAACAGCTTTAAAAGGGAAAAAATGGCATAATTCGATAACTATGTTTAAGAACTCATTATTCCTAAAATAAATTTCAATACAGATAACTATTTGGCTTCAACTGACTGGAATTCATTTGCACTTATAAAAATTGACGCTGATCTCATTTGCGATGCTAAAGAAAACCCTTGACTTACAATTGTGTTTTTAATTGTGTTTTTTACTTTTTCCTTTCAAGTTGTTCATATGAAATAAAAGCGTTTTCATTTACGTTTGAAGTTATAATTAAATAGTTTGAAATCATTCGAACTAAATGGAATACTCTAAAAAAGAGACAACCAACTAAAATAAAGAACGCAGTTGGTACAAATATATGCAAAGGCATAAGGGGCCATTGATAGAGCAAAGAACACATACAAAATTTGAATTTTTTTACCCAATTTCTTGATCTGCCGCAATTGGGTTGAAGTTTCAAAAAATGCTGTTTTTTTTCATTTTTTTAGTCAAAATTAGTAAAAATAGTATGATTACATTTTCGATGATGAGTTGTGCGGAAAAGATGCCATTGGTGGCACTTAACTCCCATAAAATTTTTGAGGTGTGTGTTACAGCTCTTTCCTTTGCCAGAAATGAGTAGAAGTTTAGCAATTTTCAGTTTTTTTTTTAATGTTTTCAATAAGTTTTTTCAAATAGTAAAAATTTCGTTTTCGCCATATTTCTCTGCCACAATTATATAGTTTTATCACATGTGATGCATTTTTAGATGCGTGGTGTGTTATAAATTAACTACTTATTGCGTATAAATTTAAAATATGCTAATATCAAACTTAGTGCAGCTCTGTTTGATTTTGCGTTCCAAACCAACGGGTGTTACGCAGATTTCGGTCATAATCACTAATAAACGTTTTTAAATAAGAACAAAGTTATTATCTCTTAACGAAAAACAGTCGCGTGAAACGTGCCGTAAGAACATGAAAAGGAAAACAAAAAACGATGTCATTGCAGGTGTTATAAAAAACGAAGGAAATAAAGAACTTTTTTTTTCTTGGTGTACATTTTTCATACGAAGGAACTCCTCGTCTGACACACGATAAATAAGATAACCCTACGAACCTAAATTTTTTTACGTCCAATCAAACCCAAGCCGATGGTATGCGAAAACCTACTTATGCTATCATTCTAAGTTATCTCTGTCATGTATTTTTACATTGGCAACAAAAAAAGGAAACTACTGAAAATTTGAGCACATACCAAAAATACATAATTGATAGTTGTGTAACTGTTTCAGCTGAACTATGCTATCCAGAGTTTCAAGACAGCCAACTAGGGTATATTGCGCACAGTCTAGGTGGCTCACAGCTGCCTACAGAACTTTTTGCTTGCACTTAAGTACAAAAACACTAACATGCCTTACGATGTCCCGCAGTGTTCGTAATATGAATTGATTTGCCCATATGATTCACCTAAAGAAACGACCATGCAGGGAACGCAAAAGGGATTTAAAAAAGTAAAATAACATTGCCATCCTATGAAATGGATGACGAAATGGAAACTGACGTAAACCAAGGTATCAAAACATATTAATTGAATGAATAGATAGCAATCAAAAGAAGCAAGAATCAAGAAATTCGAGTGTTTAAGGGTTAAGGTTCCAAAATTAAAACTCAGATTAACTGAGTACGATGATATACTCGGTTTGGTTCTCCACCAATATCAGCCAACCGGAATAAACATAGAACCTTAAGTCCTACGTCAGCTGTGTGTAGTAAATAGAAATACTACTAAAATAGCACTGAGTTTGTCGATGGCCACGAAGGAAAAGATGCTTTCATTGTAGCAATACTGTAACAGAAGTAAATGCGCTGAAATTCAACCCGAAAAAAGCTTTTACTACCTAAAACAGTGTAGATAACAGCTCTCTGTTGAAAGCACAAGAAAACGTTCTCTGTACATACACGTCATCTTCAGTTTTTTTTTTTTTTTTTTGAGTTCTGTAATCTTAATTTTGATCGGAGCTGTGCACAAAGTTTTCGAATAGCACATTTCAAATCTAAAATTTTATACGCAATAAGTAGTTAATTTATGACACAACACGAATGTAAAAATGCATCATATGTGATAAAACTATATAATTATGGCAGAGAAATATGGCGGAAACAAGAATTCTACTATTTGAAAAAATTTATTGAAAACGTAAAAAAAAAACTCAGAATTTTTAAAACTTTTACTCATTTATGGCAAAGGAAAGAACTACACCACACACCTCAAACATTTTATGGGAGTTTAGTGCCACCAATGGCACCTTTTCTGTGCAACTCATCATCGAAATAAAAAAAAATTGTTAAAACAAAATCATAATATTTTTACTAATTTTGGCTAAAAACATGAAAAAACAGCATTTTTTCGTAACTTCAAACCAATTGCAACAGATCAAAAAATTGTCAGAAAAAATTCAAATTTTTGTGTGCACTTTGTTTCACGAATGGCACCTTTTCCGCACTACCCATCATCGAAATAAAAAAATTTGTTTTTCGGCCCACCCTATTATACAGCACTAGAAAGTCGCCCGTCAAGATATGACGGGTGAAAATTGTTTCTACTCTTTTACATTTTAACGAAGTAATTGCATCGTTGATAATATTCTGATTGTTGAAATTTTGACCCTAACTCCAGTGGATGAACCCTAAATTCCAGTAGATAGCGTTAATAGTTGACCACGTTTTCGTTTCTTCATTCCCCTGAAATGACGGTTTTACCAGTAAAACAGTCAAGTTACCGGATCCAGTTCAGCCTTTTCAAAAAAGCATTTCCCTGGATGTCAAACATTACCAAAACATATTGTTAAATTATCATGCCGTGGGGCGAGTTTCATTGTTGATGACGTTATTCGATCATTCGCTATTATATATACGGGTCAATTTCATTCCGTTAAAGATGTTAACAGTAAATGTTTATAAAAAAAAAAACCCCAGGTTCAATATTTTTAAGTGTTTAAAGATGTGCACAGTTTTATTCCAATCGCCGATTCACACTTAAGTAGGGTTACTTGTGAGTTTGATTTTCTTTTATTATTTATTTATTTTTTTGCATATGTGTACCTTATATTTCCTTTGTGAGTGTTCAATTTTATGGTGTGAAGCTTAATGGTGTGAAGGATTACTTTTCTACGAGTAATTAATTTTCCTGTCGTATTATCCCAGTTTGAGTGTAAAATATAGCACACAAACTGCTCTTAAAATTATACTACATTGGGTGTTATTTAAGTGTTCATTTTGTTGGCTTTGATTCTATTTGTGTGTACAATCTTTAATGTTAACAAGTGACATTACTTTACAGTGAGTGTTTATTTCTCTTGTGTCTTCTTGAAATTTACTGTATCTAAGTAGTACAATTTGATTCTCCTTTTTTTCGTGTCTTTCCATACTACCTATACTTTCTATCTTTTTACTGTGCATGATATCTTAATGTAAATGTTTATTTGTTGTGTGATAATTTTACTGCATGTTCTTTATACTGTTTGATTGGTGACTTAGTCTTTCCACTTTTTTTTACTACACTGTTTTTTTTTTTCATAACTGTGAGCCGGAACATCGTACTAAGAGTGTGCTTATACTTTTCTCTATGTTTGTAGAATAATTTTACTGCTAATAATTATTTCCCTTTCTATGTGTTGCCTTATTTTACAGTCTTCATGATTTCCGTTTTTAGAACTTTTGAGCACAACGAAGCACAGAGTGCGTTCTCAAATTTGTCCATGTGTGGGATTATTTTTGAGTCTTTAATAATCTTGTTTGCTTTATCTTCCTTAACTTTACAGAAAGGGATTATGCTACTGTGAGTGAATCCATTTCTCCTGTCTATGTGTTTTTTACTATACGCAAGTAGTGTAATTTTACTCGCTTTTTTTCTTTTTATTGTCTTTCATTACTAGCTTTATGTTCGATCTTATTTCCATGTGTGTCATTATGTTACTGTGGGTATGTTTGTGTTTTCTATACGCATGTAGGATTTTTTTTTTTTTACTTAGTGTAATAGTTTTTTCTGTTTGCGAGTTTATTGTTCGAGAGTAAAATAAAACACAGTGTTCTTAACTCTTTTCATGTGTGGGATAATTTTAGTGCATTTAATACTCTCTTTCGTTTTGTCATTGTGTCTCTGTTTAATTTAGCCGAGTGGAGCTTTTTTACTGTGGCTGTGTTTTTCTGCTGTTTAATTTTGCTATAAGTAAGTGGTATTGTTTTACTTTCTTTCTAACCTCTTTTTTTCTTGCTGTCAATACGTTCTATATTTTTACTGTGTACGGAATATCTTGCTGCAGGTGTTTATTTTTCGTGTGTACTTTAAACTGTTTGATTGGGGAATATATTTTTTTTATTTCTTTTAAAACTTTTTTTAATGATTGTAAGTTTTTTCATTATTGTGAATGTGTTTACTTCTTTTGTTGATGTGTAAGATTATTTTATTGCGTGTGATTATTTTTCTCGCACATTTGTTTCTTATTTTACCGTCGACGCATCCTCCGTTTTTCCTGTTTGCAATTCAAATAAAAGAGAGTGTGCTATACAAGTTTACAATGTGTGGGATTTCTGTAGTTTTTATCAATTCTCTTTCGTTTTGTTGCTATTTGGGTGTAATTTTTTTTTCGCCCAGAGCGATTATTTTACTGAACTTCCAAAACGTCCTATCTTATTACACTGTGAATTATCTTACTTTAAATGCTTGTTTTTATTTTGTGTGTGGTCTTTATTATTTTGATTGTCGATTTTTTTATTTATTTTTTTTTCGTTTTATTTCTGGTTCTGTGTGCAATCCTTGTTTTTACTGCGTAGGATTTTTTTTTTTTTTTGAAAGTGTGTACATTTTGTGTGTGTGGTTTTTATACATTTTTTAAAACCTTTTTTTACTGCCGGTATGTTTTTTTTTTCATCATTACTGTGCGCCGAATCATCGTATTTTAAATGTTGTTACTTTTTCTGAATGTTTGTAGGATATATTTACTGCGTGTAATTATTTTTCCTGTCTTTGTGTTTCCTTATTTTACCGTCTGCACGCTTTCTATTTTGAGAAGTTTTGAGTAAAACCAAGCACAGAGTGTACCGTTAAATTTTTCCACGTGTGGGATTATTTTTGTGTCTTTAATAATCTTGTGTGCTTTGTTACTGGTTGTTTCAAGTCTCATTTTACTCTCTTCGTTTTTCTTTCTCTCACTCTTTTTTTTTACTACCTGTACGTAATATCTTATTACTGTATGGAATTTTCGTACCGTAAATGTATTTTTTCTTGTGTGTTCTTTTTACTGTTAGATTTTAGATTTTCCTTCCTCTTTTTAGACTTTTTTTTATTTTATTTATTTTTTCCATTACTGTGCGTGGGATTTTCTTCCTGTTAGTGAGTTTATTTCTTCTGTGCGAAAGGAGGATTATTTCGGTGCAAGTTTTTTTTTTATATATTTTTATGTCTGTGCGTGTTCTCTTATTTTACTGTCGGCGCGTCCTCTGTTTTTACTGTTTGGGAGTAAAATAAAACAGCGCGTGTGCTGTAAAAATTTATCAAGTGAGGGATTATTATTTTTTTTTTTTAAATTCTCTTGTTAGTTGTGTTTCTGTTTGTGGTCTTTAATTTTTTTCCAGTGTTTTTTTTTTCTTTTTGCTCCGATTGTGTGTTTCTACTCTGTTTTTAATTAAACTGGATGTTCACAGTATACTTTCAGTCCCAGTATTTCTTTTCTTTTACTACCTATACGTTCTATCGTATTACTGTGCGTTCGATTATCCAACTGCAAATGTATTTTTTTCGTGTTACTGTTTTCTTTATAATAATTGAATGTATTGTAGTTTTTTCCTTTGTCCGTTTTGTTAGTTTCTAGGTGTGATTTTCCATTTTCGTTTCTACTGCGTAGAGTTATTTTATTGTAAATGTGTATATTTTTTGTGTGCGTTATTTTTAGAAATTTTGATCGGAGAAGTTTTTTTTTCTTTACTGCTGTTTCTGTATGTGTTGAGGAAAATTTTCTGTATGCGTGTAGGAAAACTAGGGTGTAAGTAATTATTTTTCCCGCCAGTCTGCGTTCCCTCCGTTTTCACTGTTTAAGAATAAAAGCACAGCGTGTTGCAAACGTTTAAGATTTTCAAGATTATTTTAAGTCTTTAATTATCTTGTTTGTTTTATTACTGTTTGTGTGCGCTTCCTACATTTTACAGAACGGGATTATTTTAATGTGAGTGATTTTACTTCTCCTTTCAGCGTGTTCTAAGTTTTATTGTACGTAAGAAGAATCATCTCTCTCTATTATTTTACTTTATACTCTCTTTTGTTCTTTCTTATTACTGTGTGGAATTATCCTGCTGTATAATTTTACTTTCGCATTTCGTTTCCTGTTTTACTGAAGTTTTTTTTTCTTTTTTAACCTTTTGTAATGCCTTTGTGTTTTTTCTCATATCTGTGCGTGCAATTATTTTGCTGTTAGTATTTGTATTTTCTGAATGAGCGTTTGATTTTCTTAGTGTTTTGAATTCTCTTATTTCTTTTTCACTGTTTGTGTTAGTGGCCTTTAGTCTTATTGAGTTGGATTTTTTTAATGCGGTTGTGTGCATTTTTACTGTGTGTGTGCAGGGATTTTTCTCTCTCTACTGCGAGTAAATAGTTTTCCTATCCATACGTTGATTACTTTACTGTCTCCACTTCCTTCCTTTTTTTCTGTTTGCAAGTCAAATACAAAAGAGTGCTATACAATTTTACAATGAATGGGAATATTTTTTTTTTCTTTTCATTCTCTTTCGTTTTGTTACTACTGTGAGTGGGATTCTCCTACTGTAAATGTTTGTTTTTCCTTAGTATGTGTTCATGATTTTGATCGCAGATTTTTTTAAATTCATTTTGTTACTATTTCGTGTGTACTCCTTGTTTTACACCATGGGAATAGTTTTCTGAAAATGTGTACTTTTGGAATTTTTGTGGTTTTTTATACTGTTTAATTGAAGGTTTTTTTTAAAAACCATTTTGTACTGCCTGCTTGTTTTTTTTTCTCTACTGTGCACCGGCTAACTTGAAGTGTTTTTACTTTTTCTGTATGTGTGTAGGATATATTAACTGCAAGTAATAATTTTTGTTGTCTTGTATTTCCTTATTTTACCGTCTGCACGCTTTCTGTTTTGAGAATTTTTGAGCAAAATAGAATGCAGAGCGAGCTCTTAAAACTTTCCATGTGTGGGATTATTTTTGTGTCTTTAATAATCTTGTGTGCCTTGTTTTTTTACTGCGAGCTTTTGCTTTTTCTGGACGTGTGCAGGATTATTTCACAGCGAGTAATTATATTTTTGTCTTGTCCATGTGTTTCCTTTTTGATACTGAGTGTCCTCTGTGTTTACAATTCGAGAGTAAAATTAAACAAAGTGTGCTCTAAAATTTTGCTACGCATGGGATTATTTTAGTGTTTTGATTTCTTATTTCTCTTGTTACTGTTTGTGTTAGTAACCTTTAGTTTTAGTAAGTAGGATTATTTTATTGTTGTGTTTTTTTTCACTACGGGTAAGTTTTCCTGTCTGTGCGTCCGATTATTTTACAGTCTGTGCTTTTGCTGTCATTGCTGTTTGAAAGTAATGCGAAACAAAGTTGCATGTAAAATTTACAATGTTTGGGATTGTTTTTATCTTTTCTATTTTGTTTTATCTTTAATTTACGGAGTTTGATTATATTACTGTGACTTTGCTTGCGTGTTTGTTTTGTGTGTTTGCCTGTCTAATTTGCTAAAATTTCAAGTAAAATTTACCATGTTAAGGATTATTTCAGTGTTATTATATTTCTTATTTTTTTAGAGTTTGTGTGCTATCTTTAATTTTTAGAGTGGGATTATTTTTACTGTGAGTTTGCCAGTCTGTGTGTTCTTTAGTTTTTGCGCATGAAAGTATCATTTTATCTTATTCTGGCGGTGTGATTATCTTACTGCAAATATTTATTTTTTCTGCGAGTTCTTTACACTGTTTGATTGGAGATTAAAAAAAAAGGTTTTTATTGCCTGCATGTTTTTTTTTTCTCATTACTGTGCGTCAGATAATCGTACTGAGAGTACTTTTTCCGTATGTGTGTACGATAATTTAACTGCGAGATTTTTTCTTGTCTATGTGTTTCATTTTTTTTACCGTCCGCACACTTTCCGTTTTTACTGTTAAAAAAAAATTATAAAGCACAGAGTGTGCACGTAAATTTTTGCAAGGGTGGAATTATTTTTGTGCCTTTAACTTTCTTCTTTGTTTTGTTACTGGCTGTGACTCTTCCTTAATTTTACCGAGTGGGATTATTTTCCTGCGAGCGCGTTTATTTTTCCTTTTTGTGTGTTCTGATTTTTATTGTACGTAAGAAGTGCAATTCTGTGTTATTTTTTTTACTGTTTTTTTTTACTACTTCTACGTCATATCTTATTACTCTGTGTATCTGTGGAATTATCTAACTGTTAATGCGTATTTTTCTTGTGTGTTCTTTATACTGCTTGATTGGAGTTTTTTTTGCTTTTTTTTAGTTGTTTTAGGCTCATTTTTCTGCCTGTATGTATTTTTTTCCATTACTGTATGTGATATTATCTTACTGCGAGTTTATTTTTTCGGCATGTCAGATTATTTCACTGCAAGTTATTTTTTTAAATGTTTGTGTGTGTTGTCTTATCTTACTGTCTGCGCGTCCTCCGGTTTTATTGTTTGAGAATAGAACAAAACACAGTGTGCTGTAAAAATTATCAAAAGTGGGATTATTTTAGACTTTTTAAAATTCACTTGCTAATTTTGTTCCTGGTGGTGTTTTTTACCTTTTCGGGGTGGAATTATTTTACTGCAACTGTTTCTCCTGTCTCTTTATATTTGATTTTACTGTATGTAAGGAGATTAGTTTCATTCTCTATTTTTTCCTTTCTTTATCTACCTAGATGTTCCATTTTATTAATGTATGCGCGATTATGTTACCACGAATGTATATTTTTCGTGTTACTGGTTTCTTTATTATATTTGATTGCATTACAATGTTTTCCATTTTTTCGTTTTGTTTATGCTTTGGATGTGATTTTTTTTTTTTTACTGCGAAGGATTATTTTACTGTGAATGTGTCTTGTTTGTGTCTGTGTGATCCTCATAAATTTTGATTCGAGAAATTTTTTTTTCTCTTTTGCTTTTTTACTGCCTGTACGTTTTTTCATTGCTGTATGTTGGATTTTCTTACAGTGAGTGTTCTTAAAATTTCTGTATGTGTGTAGGAAAACTATACTGCAAGAAATTATTTTTCCTTCCCGTCTGCATGCTCGCCGTTTTTACTGTTTACAAGTTAAATCAGTGCGCTGTAAAATTTTAACATTTACGAAATTATTTTAGTGTCTTTAATTATTCTGTTTGTTTTGTTACCGTTTGTTTACGTCATCCCTAAATACACCGAATAGCATTATTTCACCGTGATTGTGTTTATTCCTCCTGTCTGTGTGTTTTTTTATTTTACCGTATTTAAGCAGGTTAATTTCCTTCTCTGTATCTCTACTTTCCTTTTTTTACATATACGTCCTATATTATTGTGTATGCGATTATGTTGCTGTTAATTATATTTTTCGTGTTCCTGTTTGCTTTATATTATTTGATTGTTTTTTTTCTCTTTTGTTACCGTTTCTGGGTCTAATTTCTTTTTTTTTTTACTTAGGATTATTTTACTGTAAATGTGTTCGTTTTTTGTACCTGTGCGATCTTTATCAATTTTGATTCGAGAATTCTTTTTTTCTTTTTTACTGGCTGTGTGCTCCTAAATTTTTAACATTTGAGAAACTATATTAGCGTTTTTAATCATTCTATGTGTTTTGTTACTGTTTTTATCAGACTTCTTTAAATTTACCGAATGAGATTATTTTGCTGTGGGTGTATTTATTTCTACTGTGAGTGTTTTTTTTTCCCTCAACGTAAATAGAATCTAGAATCTTATTTTTCTCTCTTTACTCCTTTCTTTTTAATGTCTTTTTATTACCATTTTTATGTTCCTTCTTATTACTGTGTGTAAGATTTTTTTTTACTGTATATGCTCATTTTCGTGTCCTCTTTATTCTGTTTCATTGGAGATTATTTTTTGTCAATTTTTACTGCCTTCGTGTTTTTTCTCGTAACTGTGCTTGCGAGTATCTTACTGTGAGTGTTTGTTTTTCCTGGAAATGTGTAGAATTATTTCACTGCGAGTAATTAATTTTTCTGTCTATGTGTTTCTTTTTTTTTTTTTTTTTTATTGTGTGCATTCTGTTTTTACAATTTCGAGAGTAAAATTAAACAAAGTATAGTGTGAGTATTCTTTAGTTTTATAGAGTGATTATTTTACTGCGATTGTGTTTATTTTTATTGTAACCGTGCAGGTTGTTTTTTTTACTGGGAGTAAATATTTTTCCTGTCTATGCGTTTGGTTATTTTAATGTCTGCGCGTTCGCAGTCTTAACTGTTTGATAGCGAAGTGCAGCACAGAGTTTCAAATAAAATTAATCACATTTGGGATATTTAACTGTGTTATTGTCTTGATTATTTTGTGTGTACTGCTTGTGTGCGTGATCTTTAAATTTTTCGAGTGTGATTGTTTTCATTAATGTGGAGTTCGGATTCTGACTGGCTTTGGAGTAAAGGAGTCCGAGTCGTTAGAAAACAGGCCGACTCCGACTTCGAGCTTCTTTTTCTTTATATTCACTGATTTTCCAAGGATTTTTTTTAAAAAAAACTGACTACTAGTTGTTTCGATTACATGCACAAAGTCCTGCTAATAAGAAAATAACCGTCTTTGGCAACCAGCTGGTTCGATTGTCAAACTTTCAGTCACAACTACCTACGCCGTCTCCTAGTTAACTTGTTTTTTAACTTCCCTTGACTAACAGCAACTGTCAGCAAACGGTTTTATTCCCTAACATTTTCAAAGGAGTCACCTTTCAAATAAAAATAAATTTTTTACTTCGATCTCAGTTATAAAATAGTAAAAATAGTGTTTTCTTTGCACAATACGAGGCCCGGAGCTCGGTCGGAAACTTCTGAGGGTATTCGGTAAATTGAAAGGAATGTTGGCGCGAAAGCGCAAATCCAAAAGATCCGATAAACTATGTTTTTTTGGGGGGGGGGGGAGCCTGAGATTCTCCTCTCGAATCCCCAACCCTGATTCTTTTAATGCGAGTTTGTCAGTGTGCTTCAGTGTTTACAGCATGTAAATAGTAAAATTTTACTCCTTTGCTCTTTTCTTTTTGGTAACTTTTTTTTTTAATACCATCATATTTTTTCTTATTCCTGTGTGTGTTATTATCTTACAAAATGTTTTTTTCGGTGTGTGTGTGTTCTTTTTTCTGTTTAGTGGAAGAGAAAGATTCTCTATTTTTTAATGACTTTTTATATTGCCTGTATTTTTTTTCATTACTGCTAGCCGGACTCCCTTACTGTGAGTGAAAGGATGAAAGAAGGCTTAGTGCATCTTAAAAATATCGCGAAACACACACAAAAAAAAAATTCAAAAATGAATATTGTAATTGAATAAACATCGAAAAATTAAGAATTGAAAAGTCGGGTATTGAGATGAGGTAAAATGTCTAGCGGTGTCCCCCCCCCCCTCGTCCTCCCAATAAATTTTGAGTGAATTTTAGGGCAGCCGACTCCGAATCAGAATCCTGTAATCGAAAATTAGTCGAACTGTCACTGTAACTCCGTAGCTTTAGCAAAAACCTAAATTCGGGGAGGAAATGACCGACTCCGATTCTTGGAAATTTGAAGTCTTCGACTCTCAACCAACTCTGACTTCTTTACCACAAAATAAGTCCGACTTCTCATCTTTGAATTCAAAATCTTTTACTCCCAAATCTGACACTTTTACCCCAAAATAAAATTGATTGCTACTCTGCAGCCATGGTTTTTACTTTGAAATAATTATTGCTGACATGATTTGTTTTAATTTTCTCGCAGAAATTTCAATTTCTGTCTTCAGTGTTATGCAGGGAAATTCGGAGTTCCTTACGTTTCTACATCAAGTTATGAGCAGAAGACTCTTTTTTTGATAATAAAAATTATTTCTTTAAGTGAACATTTTGTAGCTTATTTATTTTGAGAGTATATTTATTCCTTTTTTTTTTGTAAATATTGGACATAATGAATTTGAATGAGCATAATTTTTATTTATTTATTTATTTATTTATTTTTTTTGAGAGTGATTAAAGGTATTTTTAATCGATAAAAATATATTAGCTGCTTTGTTTAAAAGGTGTTACTACTTTATTTGTTAGTTCATGTATTTGTTACGCATCTATTTCTTCCGATGAGCAAGACATATTTTATATCTAGAAATCAGGCTATCATGTTAAAATTGTACTTTTGAAAGTATTCATCAAACACTGGAATGTTGATATTAGTATACGGGTAAAGTAGGCTCGTACAGTTACAGACGGGACTTCTTGTTCCTGTATGTGGGTAGCATTATTTCACGGCGAATTATTTTTAATGTGTATGTGTTGCCTTTTTTCCATTGTCTGCGCGTCCTCGGTTTCTTTTGTTTTAGAGTGAAGTAGTACAAAATGAGCTCTTTACTTTTAACCTGTGTAAATTTATGATAGTGTGTTTAATTCTCTTATTTTTGTTAACTGTTCATGTGTGAGATGTTTAGTTTTTCTGAATGAGATTATTTTATTGCGAGTGTTTACTTATCCTTTGTCTTCTTTAACTTTACTGTAAAATATATTGTTTTAATCTCTCTCTCTCTTTATTCTTTCAAATTTTTCCGTCTATTATTGCTAGTTCTATTGTATGTTCTATTTTATTGATATGTGTGATTATCTTACGGCAAATGTTTATTTTTCGTGTCTTCGTTCTTTATACTGTTTAATTGGAAAGATGCGTTCCTTCCCCCCCCCCCTTCTCTCTTTTTTTTACTGCGTGTGTATTTTATCGCATTACTGTGTGCGGGAGTATCTTATTGTGAATATATACGCTTTTTCTGTACATGTGTCTGCTAGTTTACTTCGAGTAATTGTTTTTTTATTCATATGCGTTTCCTTATTTTACTGTCTGCACGCTCTGCGTTTTTACTGTTTGGGAGTATAATACAAAACAGAGTGTGCTCTAATATTTGAAAATATGAGAGATTATTTTTGTGTCATTAATTTTCTTGTATGTTTTGCCATTGTGTGTGTCGACTTAACTTTACAAAGATGGATTATTTTACTGTTTGTTTTTTCTCCTGTCAGTGTGTTTCTAATTAGACATTGTATGTACTAATTTCTACATTCTGTATTTCCTCTTTTCGTTTTGTTACATTATTTACTGCTTATACGTTCTATTTTACAAGGTCTGAGATTGTTTTACTGTAGATGATCGTTTTTCATGTCTGTGTTCTTTATTTTGTTCGATTTGAGTACATTTACTTATCAATTTTCAACTTTTAATTATAGTGTCATTTTTTTGTTCATTTTGTTTCATTTTTATGCTTATTTTTTTTAAATAAGTATTTTTTTACGTTCACTTATTTATTTACTGTGTTATTTATTAGTCGTGTATTGGGGTCTAAGAAATTGGGCTCTTTGTCTCAGAAATGTGTACTTGGCTCACGCCTCATTACTGCCAAACGACACTTACTGCAAAATAACGAACAAGAAAAACAGTTTCCATTGATTTTCTTGTTTTGCACACTAGTACTAAATTTCAGTTTTCAGTTCCATTTTCGACAACCCAGTTTCCAAAACGAATTTATCAGAAACCTTTTTAAGTACATTAAAAAAAAAAAAAAAAAAAACATACGTTTGCAGGTAGTGTCGTTTGGCAACAAAAAGACGTTTATAAGAGCCTATTTTTGGTGCAGATCAATAATCAGGCATCAAGTGCCTCACTTACCTTTTATCAGCGCCATTTATTTTGCTCTTCGACGGCATTTTGCACGACAATTATCCATCTTTAATAAGCCTAGAAAAAAAAAGAATAGATTCAGATGTTTTTTTTTTTAATTGGTGCTTTCACCAGGAAACTATACAGTAGGGCAACAATGAAAATAAATGAACAAATGTCACATAAGTATACAGTAAACAATGTTTTTGAACGAAAAGATGATTTGCCCTCGCGTCTAAATTAAAGTTTGGCGACATTTTAAGGAAACAGCTCATACTTGGCGAGTTTTGGTACGTAATGAAAGACATCTTTCACACGCTTTGCATAGGGATGTCCTGCCACACACAGACGGCGAAATCGTGTGGTACCTTTCATTTCTAGCCCAAGACTGTAAATTTTGCGCAATTCTTAAAATTTTGGGTGACTTAAAATATCGAGAACGGGGGCTGAGATCAAGCTATTTCAACTTGAAAAGTAGTCACTATTTTCTTTCTATTTCTACCCAAACTTATTTCTTCCCTCTATTGTACCTTTTTTTTCCTGGTTAACTGTGTAGTCATCTATTAGTGTTACTTCATCGAACGTATTTGTCAGCTCGTCAATGCGTCATTTCCATTTAGAAAGTTGAGTAAGATTTTGCATTTGATATCAAAATGATAAACTGACAAAAATTGCTCTTATTTTGTTTTCTTTTCTACTGAGGCTGCGTTAGAGGTACTCTCTTATGCAGGCCTAGTGCGATCCCGCGATATAGCATCCATCTTGCCAATAACTCAAGTATTGGTGGATGTCATTGCCCCTATTAATTTTAAAGCCCAGTTTCCCCACCAGATGGAGGCACCTGAGTTATTAAACCCTCGTATTAAATCTTACGAAGATTACTCCAAGACAAACGAGTACTCTATGTATCTTCTACATAAAGCACAATTTTCGACAAAAAAGTTGTCGATTTTTGCAACATGAAAATCCACTGACTGAAGCCAGGACTGAACACGCGGCTTTCGGCGTAAGATACCTTCGTCTTACCACTACACCACTTTGTCGGTGAATCTTCAAGCGGCGATTGCTTCAGATAGACTTTCACAAACAAAACTACGTAGAATATTATGGAATTTTGGTAAAAACTAACGGTCGTCACTAGTCAAGTGGCATGGTGATTAAGAAAGTACCATTGGCTCTCGCTTAAGTCCCCACGCTCCTGCTGCTCTACATTTCGATAACGTTTATGGTGAGACATCTCCCTCTTGTATCACCTATCTCTAATCAACGCAGAGTGATATGTGATATTTACTGTTCATTAACACACATAATATTTGAAAAACCTGTGCATCAACTTACATTTTGAACAAAGTTAATGGTAATGATGTGTAAAAAAAATCTGTTTATAGTTTTGTAGAGTAAAATGTTAGTTTAGCTCTGTTTCGTTTTGTGTGATTTCAAAGTTTCCTTCATTTATTTGAATGATTTCCACTCACTTACAACTAAACATTCATAATCAAAAGTTATTTCAAACAATATATTATGATAACAATTTTATTGATAATAAATATGTGTCATTAAGTTAAAGTGTTTGTACTGATAAAAAACGAAGAAAATTTTTGTACTGATAACAAACGAAGAAAATTTTTGTACTGATAACAAACGAAGAAAATTTTTGTACTGTTGAAAACGCGGATGGGTGAATATTACGTGAAAATTAAGTGAAAAACGTGGTTATTAAAAAATCAGGTTATCAGACACTGGGCGTTAATAAAATAAGGTTGAGGTTAAACCCTGAAGAAAACTAAGCTAACATCCCTCTAGACCCAGAATTCTCCTCGAGCTGCTACTGTGACAGATTTTAGACAGCGTATTTGTACGGTTTTCCCCTGACGGGTTCTCCAAACTGTACTTTATGCAACTGTGGTCAAGTGGTACAGTGGTACACGCTGTTCACCTGGACAATTGCTGAGCACTAAATATTTTTAACTGTGCTGTCCAGAGATATTGGAAAACCTTTGGTCTAATGAAGCAGTGGTCAATTGACCAACCTAGAGACGCTATATGATTGTATATAGGGCCTTAGACCAGGCATTTGAGATAAAAATAATTAAATAGGGTCTGGAGGGGGAAAATGGTCAATGGCATAAAGAGGTCATACATTTAAAAAATGGCTTAAAATAAATGTCCATAAGAGAGGGGAAAATTTTTTTTCGACTTAAGAAATTAAGAACTGTATTCTGAATTCTAAATTTTGGTACTGGAAATATTTCATTTAGTGCACGCATACACCATATGACCAAAAGCATTGGTACACATTCAAAAATTCCCGTTTTTACGGATTTCCCGAGAACTATGACACGAGTTGCTCTGTAACTTTTTCCAAATGAAAGGTACTCTCCAGCTGTCCTTTTCCAACTAATTAGACCAAAAACGTTTTTTATCTAAATCTTTTGTAGCAACCCCGTAAAATGCGACAATAAGCTAGAAATGTGATTTGCAAAGTATCAAGTCATTTTGATAATATTATAGCGAACCTCAAAGAGACTAAAGTTACGAAAAACAGTTATTTTCAGCGAAAAATCGTAGTTTTTCATCTTTAAAACCAAAACTATTTGTTCTAGAATCTTCGTTCTGGTCTCATTTTATAGGAAATGAAATTTACTCTAAGTCTTACTTGTACCTAAATTCTTGTAAAAAATGATTGAGTATTAATCAGGGAATTTTTTCTCGGTTGTCATCCGTCCCTTGCAGACCGCAATGCGCCCTGGGGGTTCATGTTGTTGAAACTTAACTGTAAGCGGCGCTACCGTAGCACACAAAAGCCCGTGTTAATATGGTGATTTCTGTTTTTACCCGACTGCGCATGCGCGACGCAAAGGAGGGTAATGTGTTTATCAGTCTATGTATGTATGTCTGTTCCCATGTAGCGTTATACTGGCTAAATGCCTTGGCCAATTTTGGTAATTGTTACGTCAATCGATTTGTCTTAACCTTGGGAGTGTCACTAAACACATGACGGTAATCAAAAGTACCATTTCAAAAACCAGTTGTCCTTTTGTCAGTTTGGGATCCGGGGGTCGCAACGCTGGGTGTCGCACACTGTGTCGCACGCTACCTGCGTCAGACAAATGCAGGTAGTTTTCACTGCCTGAATTTTTTGTTTACTAAATCTACTAATTGGGATCTCAGTGACCGAGTGGTCTAAGCGATTGCTTCTCCCACTTGAGGCGGTATGTCAAGACAACTTTGCTCCGGATGTAAGGTAAATGCACCAGTAGTGACCACTGCTTCAGTAGTAGTCACTTTAAGGTTTATATTTTAAAAATAAGGATTCTAGGGGTCCCAGTGGATTAAAACTTGCATAAGGTAGACCTCAGGCTGTAGTGTAGTGGGCAGTTCAAGGAGGAGTAGGTCATCATGGAAAATTGTTATCAACTATTAAATACGGTCGCCTGGTTTGTCGATGTTTTTCAGCTGTCTTCTAACGCGTCTCCGTAACGAGGTATATAAACATTGTGTTGCATTATGAATGGAACAATGCTCAAAAATAATATTTTTAGATTTCTAACCATGTTATGAAATGTGAAAGATCATGTTTGGAACGTTTTCAACTCCAAATAGTTGCTTTTTTGGCTGACAGTTTACCTGGTCACTACTGGTACCAAAAAAGTTGGGAAATTCAAAAGTGGCCACCGAGTGGCCACTACTGAATCAGGAAGATTTTTCATAAATCAACTCAATTTTCCTTTTAATAGGTTGTAATCTCTTTACATAAAAACCTGCCTCATTTCTGACCTAATATTATTGTGTGAACTAGTAGTGGCCACCCGGTTACCACTTCTAAACAGCAATATGGCCACTACTGACTCATATACATTATATAATGGCCACTTATGGATCAAATTTGAGGTTTGAAAAAAAATTTAACAAATTGACATTTTAACATTTTTAAAAAATGGGTCGATTAAGGAAGAGAAGGGCTATAGTATGCTCATTGAGTTTCAAATATGGTAATTGATAGTGTAGGTCCACAGTTTAAAAGGTCACAAAAATATGCTTCATGTGCTAGTGCGTTTACCTCTTCTATAGACAGGCCCGGATTACTCAACAGGCCATCCCCTAGGCCCATACGCCCTGGCCTAGAGGCGCATATCACCGGGGGGGGGGGGAATTATTAAATAGCTAGTTGGTAGTAAAAAAAAAAAAACAGGAACTTGGCGCGCTAGTACAAAAAGAAGAGAAACATTCTACTAGAACCGAGAGGGAGATTGCAACCTGCTTGCTGAGCAGGTAAAAAAATGAAGGGGGAAGGGCATAATGCTTGATCGAAGTTATCCTTTTTCTAAGCAAAGCAGATAATTTTTAATTTCTTAGATTTAAGCAATCATTTCTTGAAAGTACATATTTTTTTAAGGTAAAACACTTATTAGAAGTAAGTCACACACAGTCAAATTAGAAAAAGCCATGATATATGAAATTCCAAGTTATAACATATATGTCCAAGTTTATGGAACAATCATTCTCTTTGGTAGTCTAAATCATGTCGGTAAGTATGTGTTTTGCAATTTATAATCTATTGTTTCATATTTATTTATGACTGTTAATTGTCAGGGACGGCCAAAATTCAAATTTTTTAGAAGGAGAAAATTATTAGTTTACCGGATAAAACTTCAAAGCTTACCGAATAAAAAATAGGAGCATGGGACTACTAGTAGTTTTCTAAATTATCTGTGACTAACAATAATTTAATAGTTATTAAAATTATGTTTACAATAAATAGCATAAATAATCAGAAAAAAAATTAAAGTACTTAAAAAATAATTTACCAGACAATACCAGATATTTACCGCCAAAGTTTTATAATAGGTTACAAATGTTGTGAAATTTCCGAATTTGTGAAATATGTAACATTTACGAACTTAAAAAAAAAATTACCTTTGAAAATTCCATGATTTCTGTATTTTATCGATGTTCAAAACGTCCGTAATTAATTCTTCAGACCAATTTTATTTTCTAAAATCTTCATTAACTTAAGACATAGCTGAGAATTAATGACAATTTTTATGAGTCTCCTGAATCAACACGGATGACTTTAAATTTTTGCATCGAATGCGATCGGCAAAATCCGAAGTCTAAAAGTCCTCAACTACAAAAAAAGACATATAAGGAGGGTTAAAAATAATGCTAAATACATAATTATAAATGTCCCAAACGGTAAAATCACAAGGAAAAGAAAAATAAGCGAGTATTAAAGAAGCGGACGCAATCGGATTTAGAAATGTGTGAAAAATTGGGATTAACACGTAATAGCGTAAAAAATGACCAAGATGCGTAAGCTTAAGCTAATGTGTAGAATTTGATGAATATGCATGTTCTTGAACTCAAAATCCATGACCAATTGTCAATTTCCATGATTTTTGAGCACTTTTTGCCGAAAATCATGACTTTTCATGACCATTTTTGATCAAAGCCGAAATCCATGACTTTCTAGGTGCATGGACACAATGCCTTTAGTAGTATTGAAAACGTATACTACCAATTTCTTATATCCATTGATATACCTTGGTAAGTTGTAGGAAACAAATTGTCCTAGAATTACATTGAATTGTGTACTTACTATTTTCTTATGAACTAGTGGTACCCGCACGGCTTTGCCCGTAGTAGAAAAATTAAAAGGTCTTTTGGTTCGCCAATGTATTTACAAATAATGTATGGTGACTTTCTCGCCAATTGGCTTGTCCATGTTCCACGTTATGATAACTTGGTAATTTACTCGTCCATCTTATAATTTTGCTCTGGAAAATGTTCTTAAAATTGGAATGGAAAACTACCAAAATCGAATTTTCGAAAAATCGCTTCGACGTACACACCCTCACGCTACAAACTAACTTTGTGCCAAATTTCATGAAAATAGGCCGAACGGTCTAGGTGCTGTTCGTGTCACAGACATCCAGAGATCCAAATATACATACAGAGAGACTTTCAGCTTTTTTTATTAGTAAAGATGATTTCGTAGTGATAGTAATTATTCAGTTCATACTTACCAAAGTTCATATGTAGAATATTTAAAAAGTACATTCATTTTCTTTTACTTTATTTTTTACATTAGCGTACAAAAAATACAAATACAAATTTTCTTCTAAAACCTTTTTATTTTATCCTAAGTATGTATGTACTTCGAAGAAAGAAATGTACAATAAAAATGTGATTAATATATCGGGGTACTTAATGTAACTATCATATTGAATCAATTTTATCCATCAGTTATTTGAATTTAAAATGAGTAATGTGAATTCTAAGGAAAGGATGTCAGATGGCCACTACCGACTCATGCATGTGGCCACTACTGAAAATCTCAGATTTTGGAGTGGCCACTATCGGATCAAATTTGAAATTTGGGAAAAAATGGATAAAAAATTGAAAAAATTGAAATTCTAGCATTTTTAGAAAATGGGACGATTTAGGAATAGTTGGGCTATAATACGTTCATTGATCTAAAAAATTCTAATTAATATTGTAGACCCACAGTTTAAAAAAGACATAAAATATGCTTAACTGTGGGCACTACTAGTGCGTTACCTTACTTTCCCCTCTTTATGATGTAAATTCTTTCACGTGTTCTTTATATGTAATATGTACTGTAATAAAAAAATGTTATGCGTAACGAAGGCAAGACACTCAGATTGTAGTCCTCATCAAAATAAACCCGTGCAATAAGCACCGAAAGAAAGAAAATCTACTATTTCGATTTTCATCTTCTTGACAGGCTTTATTAGTTTTGCTAGTAAGATTTGATTGACGGGGGGGGGGGGGGGGGCTCAGTGGCCGAGCTGTCGGAGTGATTGCTTGACATTGGCACTTTCCCTTCTTTGTGATGTAAATTCTTTCATGTGTTGTTTATGTGTGTAATAAAAATATATATCATGCGTAAGGGAGGCAAGGCACACAGATTGTAGTCCTTATCAAAATATACCTGTGCAATTAAGCACCGAAAGAAAGAAAAGATTTGAATGACGACGTTTCCGATTTCGCGTCATGAGTTATACAGGCTGTTTATATAGCTGTGCTGTGGTTGACTGAAGTTCACGCATTTTTGCCGAAGGTAAAGCACATATAGCTTTAAGCCGAGTAAGGTCCCTAGAGGAACTAATTATCAGTAGTTTAGACCACTGCAAGTTACTTAATAAACCTCATGGTACAAACAAACTCTCTCAATGAAATGACAAGATTGCGAAATATACCGTCTCATAATCATAATAAATAAAGTAAGACAACGTTAGAAAAAGCACAAATTTGCCAATTACAGCAGACACGTGCTTCGGCGTTACAGGGAACGCCTTTTTCAATGCAAAAAATAATGAGCTTATGGATGAAAATACATCCGACAAAAGCCAAGAGAGAGAGAGAGAGTCATCAATTTTGTTTGAGCGTGTGATGCTTTCGCATCTTTACCCAGATTCACTGAATTAGGAGAGTGGGATGGGAAAAGAATGGTGATCTGAATCGGCCTCCAACCATTAGGTGGTTGGGAAGAAGCTCCAAGTAGTGAAGTATCTAGATGGGGGGGGGGGAGGGTGTCGTGCAGTGCTAAGAGAATTAAATTCAGGATAGCAGCTATGGTCGGGGATAGGGGTATCTTTCGTTTAAGTTGAAGTAGGCAGTTTGGTTGACGATGGAACTATTTTGGTGAGTTGGGAGTTTGTCATAGAATTTAATTGCAGATTTTTTGATATACCTAGTGATAGGGTCAATTTTTAGGTCTTTATGGATAGTTTGGTTTTTTATATACCAAGGGGCTCTGAGAGCCCTTCTGTTGAGTTTTGGATACCCTGCAGTTTTTTGATATGGGTTTTGGCCGCGTAACCCCAGATTTCACAACCACACATAAAAATGGATCTAATGAGTTGGGTGTAGACAAGTTGATTATTTTTAATAGTTAGGTTGCTATGTTTATTTAGGAGTGGATAGAGTAATTGCAGTTGGTCTTTGGTGCTGCCGATGACTTTTTTGATATGGGCGTTGAATCGGAGCCCTCTGTTGAGGGTGATTCCGAGATAGTTAATAGTGGGGGAATAAGGAATTTCAGTGTTGTAGATTTTTATTTTGGGGGGTCGTTTGTTGTTCTTTTTACCTTTGGAGAAGATAATAGCTTTAGTCTTCTTGGCATTGATCTGAATGCGCCACTTTTTGAACCAAAAGAGTAAGTTTTTAATGTGCTTCTGGAGTCTGAATTGGGCGCAAATATTGCTATGATCTTTAGAGAGGAGGCAGGTGTCGTCGGCAAATTGGGCCGTGATGATTTGGGGGGGGGGGGGTCGGGAATGTCAGCTGTGTAGATGTTGTAGAGTGTTGGTGAGAGGGTGCCGGAGAGTGACTTGGGGGGTGCCGGCACTAATTTTGCGTTTGGTTGAGAAGGTTTGGTTAATTTTGACGTCGAATGTCCTGTCTTTGAGGAAAAAGGCGATAAATGTAATGATATAGGGGGGGGGATTAAGTTTAATTAGCTTATAAATTAGGCTTTTGTGCCAAACCCTATCGAAAGCTTTTTCGATGTCAAGGAATAAGGCAATGGTGTTCTGTTGGTTGTTGTATCCACTAATGATGTAGTTAGCAGTTCTTAATAATTGGTGTTGGGTAGCATGGTGTTCCCTGAACCCGTGTTGATGGTCGGGGATGCAGGAGGAATCCTGGATGAATTTTTTGATACGGGAGAGTACAGTTCTTTTGAGGATTTTGGAGAGATGGCACAAAAGGGAGATGGGGCGGTAGTTTTGTGGGAAAGTAGAATTGGAATTTGGTTTGAGGATAGCGACAATGTTTGCATGTTTCCAGGGGGTGGGAAAGTGTCCAAGTTGTATAGATTTGTTGATAATTTTAGCAAGACAGGTAATGGTGTTGATGGGGAAGTGTTTGATGACATTATTTGTAATCTTGTCGTAGCCGGGGGTTTTCTTATAAGGTTTTTTTTGATAATGTTGATGTGACAATGGGGGGGGGGGGGGGGCTCATGTTGGTGGCGGGTAGATTGTTAATGTAAAGTCGAATTTCTCTATTGACCATGTTAATGGTTGGTTCGTGATAGGCTTTTGCGTTTCGTGTGAAGTGTTTCTCGTAAGTGTCAGCAATAGTATTAGCTTTGTCGTTGTCGGTATAATTTATGCCTCTTTCCCCGTTGAGTGGGGGGGGGGGAGAATGGGTTTTTTGTTGCAGAGAGATTTGGTCATTTTGTGGAGGAAGTTATCATCAGTGTTAAGGCTGGCTAATAAATTACTCCAGTTATCATTATTGTAGTCCAGAATTAGTTTGTGGATGGTATGTTTGAGTTGATTAGCCTCCTGTTTGTAGGGGGAGGTAACCGGTATTTCTGAAATCTTTGAGCAATCTATTTTTGCATTTGATAAGTCTGATGATGTGTCTGGGGAGGGTGTAGGGGGGGTTAATGTTTTTAGTGTAGCTAGAGTCAGTGAGGGCCGTTTGGATAGTGTTGGTGAGCTGTTTAACTGCGTTGTCAAATTAAAGTTGATCGGTGATGGGGGGGGGGGGGGTACCAGGAACATTTCTGTGGAGATGATAGGCGAATTGATCCCATCGAATGGAGGTGAAATTGGAGTGAGAATTGTTATGGGTGGTATGGGTGCCGAAATTAAGGATAAGAGGGGTGTGATCAGAGGATAAGTCAGTGAGGGCTTCAATTTCATATTTTCAACTGATATTTTTGTGAGGGCGACGTCAAGGACAGCGGGTGCGGTGAAATGGGTGGGGGTGTTAGGGGTGATGATATTCATGTTTTCATCAAACGCGAAGTCAAGAATTTGCTTACCTCTGGGGTTTTCCCTACCGTAATTCCAATTTTTATGCTTAGCATTGAAGTCGCCGAAGAGGATGTTTTTGTCGTTTCTACTGGTGATGGATTTGAGTTCCGAAACTTCAAGGGAGTTAGTGGGGGGGGGGGGGGGGTGAGGATATAGATAGAAACAATGGTAAAACAATGGATTGTTAATGATAATTTTGACGGCAGTATTTTCTAAGGTGATGGTGTCAAATTGGAGAAGGGGGAAGGGTAGGCCCCGACAAATAAAGATCGAGGTGTCCCCCCTCCCCCCTGCGGCCGATACGATCATTACGGACACAGGTATAATTTTGAATAGGTATCGTTGGGAGGGTGTGAGGTGGGTTTCTTGGACCAAGCAAAGGTCCGGGGTGTAGTTGCCCAAAAAATGGGAGAGTTAAAGTTTTTTGGCCGTGCTAAGGCCGTTGGCGTTCCACGAGACAAGCGAGAAGGAGAAATTAGACATGTTGAGTATTGCCGGAGAGAAGTTGGATGATGGTTTGGAACTGATTGATTAGTGTGATGAGTAATGGGTTTGTTTGATTGTTGAGTGGAGTGGTATTGGGTGTAGGATTTATTGGTTGTGTGTTCTGACTGGAGGATGTTTGAGATGGGGTAATTGGGGGGGGGGCGGATTAGCCATGGATTATGTGATGGGGGGTTGAAGGTCCTACGTTGATTTTGTTGGGGGTAGTTGGAGGTTGGTAGGAAGGGGTTTGTGGGGGGGGGGGGGTTATTCGGGGACGTTTAGGACAACCCGAAAAGCTGGAGGTGTGGGCACCGCCACATAAACAACATCTGGCGGGGATGGTGATTGGCTTCTGACACTCATGAGTAAGGTGTTGGCCGGAGCATTTTAAACATCTTGGGGGGTGTGAGCTGAAATTCGAGTGACGGAAGAACCGTTGGCATTTATAGCATTGGGGCAAATTTTTCCTTTTCAGTGGTTCAATGGTTACATTCAGATGGCCTAAGTTAGAAACTTCTCACATTTTCAGATTGGCTGCTGTCTTTTTGCACTGTACAAGGAATAATGGGATGGGGATTTGATTTTTTCCCTGTTTCATTTGAGTGATATAGTCTGCGCTGACGTTATGTTTGGTTAATTCTTCAAAAATGGTTGCAGCGGAGGTGTCAAGAGGGAGACCTCTAATGACTGCTTTAATTAGTTTTTCTTCAGGGAAGGGAAAGGTATGGTTTTCAATGTTTTGTTCATCAATATAATTTTTAATAGTCCTATATGCTTCAATAGAAGGAGGGAGGATCGTAACATTGTTTATTCCCTTTAGGGTTCCTTCGATGTTTTGGTTGGTAACTTGACTGAGTTGATTTAAGAAGACAGGGGGGTTTTCAATATTGTTTATAACTATGGGGGAGATTTTAACGGGGATGTTTGAGTTATTTGGGGGGCCAATATTTCTAACATTGTTAGCTTGAGGTTGTGTGTTGGGATAGGGATTTGAGGAGTACCTATTTCTAATGGAGGGTAGTGGAGCACAAGGCAGAAAGGGTTGTGAAAGTGGGGTCGAGTGATCGTTACCTTCATTGTGGGTCTGTGGCAAATTCAAAATTTCCTGAAGGACATGTTCAGTTTCATTTTCAATATACATTTGGGAGTTGTGTGGACTGACATTCATTTGGTTCATTCGCATAATGTTTTTGTGCATTCTTTGAATTTGGTTTGGGGAGACCCTCTGCATGAAAGGCAGGATTTTCGAGGTATGTTGGGTCGGCGGGAGCCTGAGCAAAGTTATTTTGATTAGCGATATCAAAATCAGTTTCAAAGTTGATGAATGGAGACAGGTTTAGGTCATGGTCAATACTATCATTAAGGGTATCATCAACACGTAGAAATTTGCGGTTATTATCGCCATCTGAGATACTCCTTTGTCTCTTTTCCCTATTGTTTGGCACTTGACCGGTAGGTTCAACATGGGTTCGGTTAGCATTATTTGTTTTCCTTTCCGCAAGCATTTGAGTGAACTGATCCTGCAAATTTTAAAATCTATCGTGAAGTTTAGCAATTTTAATTTCAGATTCATTGTTAGCTCCCTGTGTTTTAAGGTCACCATATCTAGTGATTGCATCTTCCTTGACATGCATAATTTCTATGTATTTTAATTTTTCAGTTTCATTAAGCGAGTGAAATTTAACGAGATTTTCTCTAGTTATCCTAGTCAATTTACCCGCGAGCCTGAATAAAGCCTGGGAAATTTTAGCGTTACTAATTTGTTTTTTGATTTTTTCAAGATTGTAATTTTCAGGTAAGGACAGTGAATCAGAAGGTGAAAGAGCGAAAACATCACTTACCGAATAGTTATTAAATCCGGGTTTTCAGGAGTATCCATTTCGAGGTTGGGGTCATCACCTTTAACAAAGAGTTTACTGGAAGCCATCTGGGAGCCGCAAGGGAGCGAGGCCGAAGGCGCTTATAGTCGGCTGCCGGCGCCCCGAGGGGGACGTCCGATGCACATCAAAGCCAAGAGCAGACAAGCATGCAGCTTAAAAGATGAAAACAGCGGATTAGCCAAACACCAATGACAAAGTTATAAACCAATCAGGAACCAATAGGAATGTAAGCAAAGGCCAAGATCTTTCTCTTAGGTACTAAACCCAGAAAGAAAGAATTCAATTGGACAAAGATTAAGCCGACTCTTAAACAAAAAGAAAAGAAAATGTCAGTAACCGTGAACCGCAAGAAAGGAAAAGCTAAATGGAAAACCATGAAATAAAATAAACAGAAATAAAAAATATTCGAAAAAAAGAAAAAATAAAGATAAATAGAAGACATTTGGGGGGGAGGATGTCAACAAGACAAAAAAGGTAAAATAAACAAAAGGAAGATAGATAAAAATGAATGGGAAAAAAGGGGGGATGGGGAAAGGACAGTATTAAAGATATGGGAGCCAAATGATGGAAAAATATGGAACTGCACTAAGATCGTTAACTAAGTTAGAACTGTTCCTCAAAATATCTCATAATAACTAAGTCAATGAAAATTAACTAAAAAGTAAAATAAATTAAATAAAAAAAAACCCGAATGCGTAATAACCAAAAAAATTAAAAAGAAAAATGTATAAGCCCAGTAATTTAGAATGGTATTAAGTACTACTGAATAACTACACCGTTGAAATAGTTTTATAACCGTACATAGGTAAGAGAAATTATAAATTCAAAAGCAGAATAGAAGGATCAACAGTCGGGACCATTCAAATTTTACGGAATTCGTTGAATCAGAAAGGAATGGGCCCGACTGTTGATTCTTCTATTCTGCTTTTGAATTAATGATTTGTCCTATCTATGTACGGTTATAAAACCATTTCAACGGTGTAGTTATTCAGTAGTACTTAACATTCTAAATTACTGGGCTTATACATTTTCCTTTTTAATTTTTTTGGTTACTACGCAGTCGGTTTTTTTTAAATAATTTTTTTATTTTTATTAATTTCATTGTTAATGTACGTGATGCGTCGTTTATAAAGTGCGTGTCTAAATCATCGCAGTTTTGTATTCTTGACCCTCCTGGCAAGGTTAGAACTAGTTTGTTGCATATACTATTAACCATTGTAATGAACTTTCATTTGAGATTGAACACATGTAGACCATTTTCGAAAACACTGATTTACAGCAATCTTTGACGCACGCCTGAGAAACGTCAATCATTTGATATGCTGCTACAGAGTGACGCATCAGTGACGTCATTCAATTACCATTGCTGACAAACCTTTCACGAGCAATTAGATTATTTGACGCCTCAAAACGTCACAGTAATTTTTCTGTTTGTCGTGTTTATGAAAATTGTATTAGATATGCCGCGTGTCTTGATGACGGCCTGTGATATTTCATACATGTTTTTGGAATAAAGTTGTGCCGATGATGGCAAAATTTATATTACCTCAAGATCGTCGCATATAGCTGGCCAGTCAGGAACGGGGCTTGGTGTCAGCAACATATCTGGGCAGTCATCATAATTTTTGTAGAATTTCCTGCCTTTCTATTGATCTTTATGCCTCAGTGATGGTTTTAGTTCTAGCCTGGGCTTGCCAGACGTGCCGGTTTGACAGGACCAGTCCCGGTTTTCAGACAAGATCCCCGGTGTCCCGGCCGGTTTACTTCACGTCCCGGTCAGGTATCCCCCTAAAACTATTTTCTAGTTGCGCCACTGCTCCTGTTGTCATGTTTTGACAGGCATAAAAGTTTCAATCATTCATCACTTAGAAATTAGACAAATATTCAAAGTGGCGATCACTTGATGTTTAAAATACTTTCTTTTTCCAAAACGCATTATCAGCATATCAGAGGAGCTGCTGAACTCGAAATAATTTCGACATATGAAGTATACAGTGGCTCCCAAAAGTGTTCGTACACTTCGAAACGTTTTAGTAAAACAAAAATAACGCAAAACTGAATTCGAATATGAAGTCCAATATTTTTTCACATCATTCTTATGTCATTCGAAATAAAACTCAGTAGTTTTTCAAAATATTGAACGATCTTCTTTTTGAAATGGGTCAAAAAAACGAAGAGACAGAGAAATAAATCACCACAAAAGTCATCGTACACTCAAATATTTTGGAATAAATTCATGATTAAAATTATCATGTCTTTTTTTATTATTTTTGTATTGTGTTGTCCCTTGAAAGTCATTTGGCTTTAGTTTTTTGCTTATTTATTCTTTAATATTTTGCTTAGTACTTTTAAATGGCTGGAATTCGTAAAAAACAACAAACACCGTTCGAAATTTTATTTTTTTTCCCTCACAGTATCGGTAAATTGAATTTAAATGTCTCTAAATTAGTTAATTTATTCCATACTATAGTAAAGTGCTTGATAAAATGCTTTAAAGAAAATAATCGGACCGAAAACAAGGAAAGAAAAGGTCAACCGGCAAAGTTGACAAAGTGTGATCGGATATTTACAGTTAAAAAATTTCTGAAAAAGACATATTTCAGTGCAGCAAAAGTTTCTGTAGAATTTAATTAAAAAATTACATTTAATATTCACCCAAAATTGTTCGCCAAGTTATCTGATTAGCCGGATGAAATGGAACCTCTTCACGCAGAAATTTCTTCTTAATAGTGCGAAAAACAGAAAGCTCACGCTTTTCGTCGCAAAATCAATGATAAATAAAATCAAAACGTTTTGGAATAACGTCTTACTTACACATGAGTATAAAATCAACATTTTTGGTTAAATTTTTGTATAATTGTTAATAGAGGAAAAAATTAGGAACTTAATCTTAAGAATTTAGTTGGAATAGTTAATCAGGACGGTGAAAGTGTTCTTGTGTGAGGGTGCATATCGGCATCAGGACTTTGTTGTTTACAATTTTTTGATGAAATAATGAATCATGCTGTTAATTTAAATGTTTTAAAAAGCAATTTTGAACTATTAGGCCAAAATTTGGTTATCGGAAACTACTTTGTTTTTATGAAGATAACGAAAAGAAGCACACGGTTTTCAACGTTTGTTTCGGTGCCCCAAAAATTGTCCTTAAGCTTAGAAATATCTCATCAATCGCCAGATTTAAACTTAATGTAACATATTTGATGAAGTCTGAAGGCTAGATTGCGAAAATACAGCATTGCAGCGAAAAGCGAACTAGAAACAGTAAGACTCGAAGTGCGGTTGAACATTTACTCAGAAATAACAAAAAAAAAAAAAAAAAAAAAAAAAAAAAAAAAAAAAAAAAAAAAAAAAAAAAAAAGAAAAGGAAGAGGAAACAATGAAATATATTTCCAGACGTTTAAAGGCTGTTAATATTGCATGATATTCTACTAAATAACAACTTAATAAGAAGTTAGATTATTCAATAATATAGACATTTTTTAAAGTGTACGAAGACTTTTGTAAGATAAAATTTCGAACACTTTTTGGTTTTTGATTTTTAAAAAATTAAGTTTTAATATTTTTTAAAAAAATTTCACTTAGTTTTGCTAAAAATAGATTATAAATCTTATAATTAAATACCTATTCTGAAATATTTGTTCTAGCCAATGGATAGGGGCCTATTTCATTGAAAGCAATAGGTGTACGAACACTTTTGGGAGCCACTGTATATGAAAACGTACACCATATTCCAAAAATTCAAACATTATTTTTTAAATAAATTAAATTCCAAACATATTCTTTTCCATTTTATATGTCTACAAAACCTCACTCCAGCTGCTAACTATATTTTCCTCTAGAGCCAGTGTATAAAGGCGCTCAAAACACGATCGGCGCCATCGTGCCGATGGCGCCGATCAAGTTGTGCGCGGGCATGGTCCCGGTTTAAGGTAAGTTGGATTTAGAAAAAGTACTTTGTCATTTGAAACATAGACTTGTAAAATTAATATTGGATCAGCTTGTGAGGATTTTTATTCGATTAAAACTAAAAAAGTATTTCCAAAAAAGTCCTAGCCAATCCAAAGAACATCTGTTTGCGTCATTCATTACCCCTGGTTTAGGCTCATAATTAATAACCATTTATTCACATCATTGACAATGAACTAACTTCTAAAACACTCTGAAAACCAGCCAGGGGAGTGTTCCCTTTTGAATGCTTAGGACTGGGGGGGGGGGGGATTTCGGTGTCCCGGTAAAACATTTCAGAATACTGGCAAGCCTATTCTAGCCTAACGGTGGTTTTTGTTTATGTGGTGATTATTGATACTACAAACACGACTAAATTAAGTTTTCTATTAGATTATATTTGGCTATTTTATTGCGAGAGGAACGATTAATCGTCAAAAAATAGAGTTCTGGCTTCGCGTCATTGTGTGTCAAGGAGTGAATCAAGTTTCACCTCCGCACGGGAAATAGCAGTCAAACTGAATTTGTTTGACATATTATACCTTTGGTATACTTTGGTTTCTTTACCGTCACGGGAACCTGTGCTTTATGTCAAAATAACATTTCAAGCATTGAAATGCCATTGTTTAAGGAAAGGATTATGCGAACAAAAACTTAAATACAGAAATATTTTCACCTTTTAAAGTTCAGCATGCCATAAACAGACAATTTCTTCTTCAAGAACCTGGATCGGAAGTCATCTGAAAAAGGACTGGTGCGACTCCACAGCATCAAGGAAGTAAAAGAGGAAACTCAAAAGTGCATTAATAACATGATGATAAATGATTGTCAGTGGCTGCTCGTGTATAAGGAACAGAGCCCTCCTACCTCAAAATATTCACAATAATTTTATTATCAACAAAAAAAAAACATTCATTTTCTTTTTAATTTAAAGCACAATAGCTCAGGGCATGTAAAACATATTTTAAATGCATGACATTACGCGTGTTAGCTTATATATCGGATTTTCAGTTTTCGTTTGACCGGCTTGTTTAAAAATGTTATATATTGACAAGTGTAAATGGCTTAAAATAAGGCTTTGCGATATGTTACCTGTCTTTAACATTCACGACAGTAGATAAGTTAAGGATATTTTTTCTTGCTGGTTTTTAATTTATGATGCAAAGATCTATTCAGAAAAAAAGATGAATTTTAAGGGATCATTTTATTTAAAATTAATTCATTTTAAACACAAATCACTGGGCAACTAAAATGAGTGATTATTAACATATGAGACTGTTTTGTGAACAATTCCTTACCATTTAATGTCTTTTCGTGAATCATTGAAATGCAACAAAGGAGACGGCACTTGTATTTCTAATTTTTAATGAAACTCATACGTTTTTTCTACTTTTCTAATGTTTTGCCACATATTGTTTACGAAATTAGGGGAAATTTTTGATCTTTTTACTTGACTCGTGCATCTACAGTAAAAAAAAAAAAAATACTGATAGTCAAATATACAGTGTTTTTTTTTAAATTTAAGTTTTCAGTATAATGTTTCTCCTGAATCCTGTCCCGGGCTATTCAAATTTGTCAATGTTAATGGGATATTGGTTGTATGAAACCTTAAGCGGGAGTAAATGCTATTTATGAAAGTAATTCTAATTCCTTGAAAAAATGTAGCATTTACACAAAAACTCATAAGCAGCAAGTTATCATTTACAAATATTTTCAGTTTTCTATGATGCATAAAAGTATATTAATAAACACTGCGACCTAAATTCACTTTTAATATTTGAAAGCTATGTCATTTACGTCTTTAAAAATGATTTTTAAAAAAAGAGATATCATTGAAAGTGTACGCCGACTGATGTATTTAATATTTACAAGAATAGACGTATTATTTATTATTTTCTCCACATTATGTGTTTAATTTAATTAATGTGTGGATGTAGCTTCGGGCTCATACATTAAAATATTATATAGAACACGAGCCGCCAAGAAGAACTTTAAATACACACACGAATAATAATACAACATACAAATAATATTAATAATAATGAAATACAACTGAATTGACCTTATAACATCTAACCCTGTATTTTTTAATAAAGCAGTTTAGAATATTTTTAAGAAGCAATTTTCTTTTCCAACGGAAAAAAAATTGGCAGGCAAGAAATTTTTAAAAATCCCGTAAAATATTGTTTTGACTTTTTGAAATAGCCCCCATTTAACAATATGTTCGATAGTACATCCTTTTAAACTTTTTTTCTTAAAAACTGTAACCAAGATATAGTTATTTTTATGCATCAGATTTAACAGGTATCCGTGAGAGAAAACAATTCTTTAATCTCAATGCTCATGCATGAATTCCTTTCAACCTATTTTTAATGTTATTATAACTTATTTATAATTGGAAAATTAATATATATTAAAACCTAACGAAATCCCTTTGAACTGCTTATTCATTTCTTAGCCCATTCACCAACAGATGAAAACGTACCACAGCTGAAAAAAAGAGCCAAAAGATCAAATTTGTGATTCGAAAGAAGAATAACAGGGACTCTAGTGCCGGTTCGACTTTTTCGAACATGAGGATTAGAACACTCTCCGCACCCGCAGCACCGCACCCATAAGTAAGCACCCGGGTCCAGAAGCAGGGTTCGGAGACTGGAGAAAGAACGATCGAATGGTATCCCCCGGCCTGATCTTCTCTGTCAAGCACATGGAGATTGAAGTTCCTCCCACCATCCAACCAGCAATAACAAACCAACTCTCTGTTAAAAAATGTCTTCTGCAGTTAGATGACATATAAGGCATCCATTAGAAGCAAAAGGATGTAAGTATACATTCCAAAGTTTTGAATGAAACGCCTTTTAAGTAGGTAGGTTTTCATTGAAACGTTTTTCTAAATCATACTGTATAGCAGCTCCTACCAGTGCTACTAGCGCTATCTCTTGCCCCTAAACAGAGGAGAGATTCACCTACCATTTCTTTCTACTGGTTCAAACATTTTAAATTTTGGCACCTACATCCCTTTGCTTCTTCCTTCCGCATTTGATAGATCCAGCTCCGTCATGGACAAAGCTACGTTTTTACAATTTTAATCTTATTCAGGTATCGGTCACACACACCATTAAAATCAGCTCAAAATTTGTGTGACCGGACTTCTATTTTCACACACTAGGTGAATCGCAACTTTAATCCCTTATTTCTCTTAATTTAACTTGACTGCCGTTAATGGCTACAAATCTAATCTTGAGCTTCGTCCGTTATTGCAAGGAATGCCTTATTCAAGGTTTCTCTGATAATATGCATCATCATGCGATAGGAAGGGGAAGCATTTCACTGCGAGTTGATCCGTTATTAATGGTTGAAAAGTTAGAGCGTGACTCTTTGGAAAGGTCGAATTAAGCCTAAGCCTCCAATTACAATCACAAGGAAGTTGCACACAATATTCCTAGTCTGAATGCAGAAGTATAGTAGAAGAACCCCGTTTATCCGGCTCAAATTTGTAGATTTTTTTAAAACTACATTTACATAAATAATTTAAAATTATGATAGCAAAAGAACGCAACTATAAGTGCGCCTACCATTCGCTTTTTATTTTTATTTAACGTATAACCACTGCAAAGAATGTACGACAAATTATGCTATCTAACAAACATGTATATTTTGGGAGTCTCAACTTGAAACTACTGCAGCTGAACTAACAAAAGTAAACCATTCAAACACTGAACATGTTTAAACAGGGAACATTTCTTTAGGAACTGATGTGTAAAAGAATTTTCATATTTTTTGCATAAACTACAAAAAAGAAAAAAAACTGGCCCGTAGCCGGAGAGCAGAATTGCAAGCGGTTTTGCTTACAGATCTTTGTTATTTTGGAAAACTTTGATATTTTGTTACAAGCTCGGTGATTCGGCTTATTTGAGGTTTGTTTTGTTAATTACCCATACATCCCGAATTCTCCGGATTTTCAAACCCTCTTTCGCCCATTTAGTCCGGATGAACGAGGTTGTACTGTACTAATAATTCCTGTTAAACGTGCCTACAACCAGAAAAACTGTCACGTTGAATTCAGCTGTGATTAACTTTTCATTCTTAACACTCGCTTATTTTACAACGTATACAAAAGGAGGGGGGGGGGGGAGATTTTAAAAATGAATGTTGGTACTTTTAATATTTTTTAGAGCACAACACTTTATTTCTAAGTAATAATATTTTTTAATCGCTAACATTTTTCATTTAGATTTGAGCTTATGTTTTGTTGAATTTTTATGAGTTTTCAATGCTTTTGATCAAATACTATATAATTAAACCCCTTTGCGTTATTAAGAGAATTATTTTAAAACATTTTTCACCCACAATGTTTTCAAGCAAGACCGTTCATTTCAAGTTCAAGCTGTTACCAACCTTTAAGCCTTCTAATTTCGAAAGTTTGATGACTTTTGTATTCCACAATGCAAATTTATTAAAAGTGGAGAACTTTTAAACTTTTATTTGGATTATTGCTTCATACGTGAGTATTTAATTAAAGGTAAAACTATCTAGTTTGATATTTTAAAATCTGTAATCTGAGAAAAGAGACTCAGGCAAAAGGCTTCATTGCCTCGTTATTGCATATTCTTTTTTATCGGGGGGGGGGGGGGAGGACGCCATCCCCTCACTTAATCCAACAAGGTTTACCTTTCTTTTTCGTTCAGCGAAGTCAGAGAATTTGGTGTTTCTAATAAGTTCGTCGTAGGTTCTACCTCCCCCCCCCCCCTAAAAATCCACAAACGCAACAAAAAGGCTGAATTTTTAAGTTAAGAGCTATTTTTTCCCTCCAATATGCAATGCATTTAGGATAATGAATGAAAGATAACTTAAAGTGAATGACACATTTTATGCCATTGCTTCATAGCAAACTTTTATAGATTTTTTACGGCTACATTCTCGAGCCCAATCATAAATTAAACACGCAGTGGCATCATTACTGTACTACAGAGATTATTACAAATGGAGAAAGTATCATTTCTACAGAGGAAACAAAATGCAAAAATATAAATGACGAGTAATTTATCGAAAGAGAACATATCCACTTTTTTAGAAAAAATCATTTTCTGTCATTTTCTAAATCTTTCAGATGACCTTTATCAAATCACTTTCTCTCAAGAAGTCCAAGCGTGGAAAATCCTATTTATTTAAAGGTAAAGTGCGGCCTTTTGTTTAAAAGGTAACAAATCTGTCCTCTGCTGGTTTTATTTTGAACAAAAGTGACATATCCTGAAAGAATCTGTGGTACGAAGACTTTTAGATCCAAAGGAACACATGTCCAAAATCCTCAAATTTTAACCCACTACTTTGAGGTTCATGTACTTCGATAAGAGAATATGAGAAGGTGAAATATTAAAGTTTTGGTGAAATAGGAATTTTCAACATTCAGGTTTTCGTTCAAAAGGGCACATATCCAAAATCAAAATGGCCATATATCCTTGTTTTTTTTTTTTGTTTTTTTTACCCAAACATTTATTACTGTCGGCCATGATTTGCTGTGCTTTTGTGCTCATTTCTGTACCCAGGGAATTCGATAAAACTATTTTGCTCTTACCCTAATTCGTATTTCTCACCTACTGAGCATTTTTGGAAAATGGATGTGTTCCATTTTGATAAATTAGTCCTCAAATTGTAATGAAAGAATACATACGTCATTACCTTTATACTGAAATGTACAACGATGTTATCAAAGATTAACTTGCCCTGGAACTTTTTTCTGGAATTTGTGCGTACTATTCATGATAACGAGAGAACCAATCAGAACAATATTTTAAAAAACTTTAGCATTAATCTCGCACTGTTTTGTACATAATACTAGAGCTCCGTGGTTCAATTTCCAAAGATATTTCTGTGGATTGCAAAATTGGATATGAGAAAATCATTTTGCGTGTAATAAATGTCTAAATAGTCTCCAAGTAAACTTAAACCTGCTGTTTGCAGCATTTATTACTTATATGCTTATTAGTGACTGACATGCCTAAAGCCATGCGAGTTTATTATTTTTCAAAAAAGGAACTTAAAACATGTTCTATTCGACCTCTCTCTTCTAATAATAAAGCTAAAAGTATGGATTTCTGTCTGAATTTCTGTGGTGCGCAAATGGTCTAGACCTCATAAAAATTTAGCACAAAATTAGTTGGCAGCATGGAAGTATGCACCTCGAAGCGTTTTCTCAAAATTTCGATTTTGTTCTTAATCTGTTCCGACTTTAAGCCAATTTTTCACGTAAATTTGTTAATGTATAGGAGAAATATTTCATTCATATTTTAAGTTTTAGGTCAATCGAAAGTTCAGAATTTTCTGCATAAGATAAGGTTTACTCAAAGTTTTTATGAGCATTAAGAGAGTTGTAGGAATCGTTTAAAACAAACAAAGATCCAAGGCTTACATTCAAGCCGAACGATTCTAAATGATGAAATAAAATTAACTTTTGCATGTTTCCATGCTTATGGCTTTTACTCCCTTCGTTTGTTCGATTACTTCTTTCCTATTTTATTTTTATTATCCTAATTTCTTTTTTATTAAAAAGGAAATAAATGAAAATATTTAAATTGTTAAGAAGTCATCTGCTTTTATTTTCTTTCTTTTTATGGAATTATGTTCCGTAAGTTATTCAAATATTGCTATTACAACGTTCTTTCTATAGTGTTTCATTTTTTGGAAGAATGTCTCATTTTGTGTTTTAAGCAAAGAAAGAGAAATTCCCTTCCTCTTTTAAAATGTTTCTAAAGTTTCTGTTAAGCTACATGCTAAGTTTTCAAATCTGCCAAAAATATGAAGAGATCTTCAAAAAAAAAAAAAACTTAACTCATTGTAGATGTTAACTGTAAATATACAAAACCAAATGACCTAATAATATTATACTACGGGTAAAACCGTGCGCTAGTTAAAACATAAATGCAAACGACTGCAGTTCATTTCCATATACTCCACAACACGTTCTAAAATTATTTTTACCTCTCAATTGTAAGTTTATTGCTTCATGTTATTTATTCAAATTCTAAAAAGTATTCCAATTTAATGCTACAACTAAAAATATTTGCTGAAATATTCCACTCGTTGAAACTTTATGAATCAGAAGTATATGAAAATTCATTTATTTTTAAAAATAGAGACAACATTTAGAAAAACAAAACGAAGCCTACTTTAAAGGCCACAAACGCTCTTTTTTCTTAAAATCTAATCAACATTCCAATTACATTTCGACCAGGTTGTCACCGGTAACTACGAGAACACTTTTTGGATTGCAGTTCTTCTGACAAAGATATTACAAATCATTTTTTAAAGAAAAAAATATGTATCAGAACGTATCAAAAAAGGAAAAAAAAAAGTTAGTGACCATCCAGTTGGATGTCGGTAATACAGTTAGTTGTGTAAGTAAATTAATACCATAAAAAAAGAAACTTACATCATTTAATGCGAGAAAATCTTACTGTATGTGAAAAATCATAGTACATGCGAAAAGGGCAGTTTTATTAGTTTTACCCAAATTAGAAATACTATTTTTTCATTGACAAAAGTTACGTACTCTAGTTACGTAGGAGATCAAGAAAAAGTATTTGTGGTGGCCACAGCCAAAGAGGAACTTTAAGGTTTTTTTACACTGCTCAAACAATTGAACTATTTCAAAGAACACAGAAAAAGCTCCCATAAAGTCTACGTTTTGTTCTGTACCACGGAGCATGCAGTCTGAAATATTCCAACAATTAGTCAGCTTAGATGATTACCTGAAACTTTTGAAAACTTAAACCATAACAGCCAAAAGTGAAGTTTTAAAATTTTCGAAGTTTAAGTTGAGAGCTTTTGAGCTTTATTTTTCAAATAAACACTACAGTTTTTTTTATATGTAAGTTTTTTTTTTTTTTTTTTTGGAATACGCACAGCGAAAAAGTATTGAAATAAAATCAAATGTATACCATGTCTAATAGTGATCATTTGACATATTGTTAACCTTCTAAGGAAAAAATATTTAAATGAAACACTAACCCGACACAAAACTGTTTAGTTTTTTTTTTTTTTTTTTTTTACAAGGAAACAATTTCAATGAATGTTAAAAAATGGTAGTTTGTATTATCGTTTGAGAATCCGTGATGAGACGGTAACTTATGCTTTGTGAGCATATTGAGCTTAGCGTTTGCGATGATTAAACCCAAATGTATCGAATTCGAGTAGAATTTCATTAATCTAGACTAGAAGGGGATCTAGGTCGTCCGAATTTATGAAAATACAGATTGAACAAAATAAACTATAAATTGTGCCCAGGGGTACATGTATACAAACTGTTTCAAACATTCCCCTCCATTTCAGGGTCCCCCGTATCTACTGCGATGCGTATGGATAACTACTGTACATAGTAAAAATTGTAGTTTGGATTCAAGAGAAAAGCTGCATAAGAGTTAATTTCAAAAATGCAAAACAAAAATACAAATACAGCCTACAAAAACACATTCTTCCTTTTATTTGCTTAGTATGTACGTCTAAATGGCTGTTCAGATTAAGCTTAGTCCGGTTTAATTGGGTCCGGATTAATGAGGTTTTACCATTTCATTGGCACGCCATAACGCATTTACCGCTATATACTTTTAGATAAAACTTTTTACGTTATTTTCTTAAAATCTATTAGAATCAATCTTAAGCAAAATTTTACAAACTGTGGCTTATTCGTATTATGCTCAGGTGTTCGGTATTTCGAGAACAACTGCTTATGTTCGGCAATTAATGGTGGACCAGTGTTGCCAGATTGGGGGAAATTTCCTCATTTTGGGGAAATCTTGCGCTCTTTGGGAAATTTTGGGGGAAATTGGTTTTGAGGGGAATTCTTCGGGGAAAAATTTCTTTGGGGAAAATTTGAGGAAAAAACCTAAGAAAAAAGTTTTTTTTTTTCGCATTTGAAGTCGCGTATTTCAATTTGGTAGTTACATTGCTTGTATCAGAGAGCGTTGGTTTTGCTTTGCTCAACTTAAAAGAATTCGCATTTCGTATTATGTGGAATATTATGTTATATTATTTGCATTAATATTCTGTAATATTCTGCATCAGTATCTAGTTCTTACGTGAAACTGGTAAAAATAAGTGAGTGTGATAAAGAATGTTCTTGGATAAATACATACTAAGTTCATAGTTTAAATGTACAGAAGCAGAATAGTAAATGCGATTAGAAAAAATATATTTGTCTATTTCTTATCTCTGAGTCGGCCAGGGTCATCCAATCAAATTCAGTATAAGTAAAAGTCCTTTCTTGGAACAGACGCTTGTATTTATGAAGACAAAAAAAAGTTAGGGAATTTTAGAAGAAAATTTGGTTATTTGGGGGGGGGGGGAATTCAAGGGAAAAAATACCATAGGAAGTCGATTCATTTTATGAAAATATTATTGGCAAACTGATTTTTGAATTTGGGGGATTTTAATAGAAAACATCGATTTTTTGGGAAAAGTTGGAATGGAAGTGGGGAAATCTGGATTTGACCATCTGGCAACACTGGTCCTAACACTGGTTCACAGGCGGTGAAATTTTGGACTTAAGAGTACTCAACCAATAATTTCAAGCAAACAATTCCTTCTCAAAAGAAGTGTGAAATCTTTAACATGGATTATTTTAACTGTACAATATAATTTAGGATGGAAATATTCATTTTGTCTCAATTGTAACAAGTCCTGGTTTGCGCGAGAGAAATGGCACAGCACGAAAATAGCGTGTTCGTTTTTTTTTTTTTTTTCAAGTTAAAAGCATTCTGTACATGTTTTTATACATCCTGCAAAATATTTAAAGTGCTTTATTCCTTAACATTTGAAACTGTATAGATTTAAATACACTAGTTGTGCAAGAGTATAACGTTTACAAAACAGTCAAGTCATCACAAAAATGCAATGCTGCCACCTACGACGGTTTATGTTTCAGTGAAAATTTAAAGTAAAAAGAATGAATGTTATTCTTTTAATACGATTGCCATTGAAACAAAATTAAATATGTTTGGTAATGTGAACTTGATTCAAATTAGGAAATAACAGTAATGACGTTGAAAAACATTTGTGGGTTTTTTTTTAATCAATGGACAACCATTATGAGCACTTAGTGAAGGTGGGAAGGGGATTATAAGTGAGTCCAAATGTAAAGAAATATTCTTAAAATCTAACTTAAATTGGAAAATAAATATTTCTTTTACATTTGATAAATTGTTCTAGAGTATGTACACGGTACAACTTAAAATGCTACATTTATGATCTGGAGAAAAAGTGATACATTAATCAGGAAAAGGACAATTAAATTTCAGTAACTCATAGCACGGCCCGTATTTGCAGTTTTACTTCTGACAAAGACTGCAAAATTAGTACTGTACTTGCATTTTAATTTTCTTAAACAGAAAATCATTTTGCTCTTCCTCGGAGGGATTTTAAGGACACATGAGCGAGCTCGCAAACGCAGTAAATTTATAGAATCAAATAAGTTGGTACTGGATTAAAGGCGGTAACTTACTACTTAATACATTAGCTTGACTTTAAATTGACAAATTGAACCGTTCTTTTGCTGCGGACTCTCACTGATGCACGAAATTTACTTTAGCTACCAGTTTGTTGGCCCTCCCCGCTTCATTCAATGGCAGTTGTCTATTCCAGACTGATGAGTACATGACAAGTACGAAATTGCTGTCGTCTGGATGGTATAACTGGGCTGTCGGTACATTGCACGCAGTTTCGCCTTAGCCCTGGCTTCAGAGAGGTCAATTACAGCTCAAAGATTGAAGATTTTTTGATAATGGCAAAGGGGCGAAAATGAATGCAGCCCTCAGCAGAAGTTCATGACATGCTGTAAAATCTACCTCTTCCTGACCAAGATATTCACGACATTAACGAACTGAAGCGATTGTAAACAGAAACGTGTTGACATAGTTATCGTCGGCAATTGAAAATATTTCCCCACAATTCCTACTTATTTATTATTAGAAATTTGCAAAAAGCAAAGGAAAATCATTCAATTATCTAGCAAGTGATTCTTAAATGGAATCTAATAGCTGAAAATCGTGCATTCAGTGCATGGAGTTCACTGATGTAAAATTTTTTATCACAAACAAGGGGAAAATAATAGCCAACTAATTAGTAATAGCGTAGTGTCAAAAGCTTTTACCCCCTTTTGTTTTCAGCAATAAAAGTTACATTCTGATATTGCTGAAGTGAAGTCCATTTCCCTTCAACTTTAAAGTTAGTCATTAAGCATTTATCTTTTACCTACGTCAGCATTGAATCTTTTTTTTTACATGCGAATTACCATCTTCTGCAGTCAAAGTGATTGCTGCTTTTCATATTCACTACTCTGAACCCCCCCCCCCCCCGTCCCTTTTGGAATTACGCCTTTGGTACCAATTTCTAACACTGGTCAATAACGAGCATTTTCCCATTAGCCATGTGATTGGAGAGGACTTTGCCTCTTGGTGAGCTACTTCTGGAGTCGTAAATTTGGGGTTTGCGTCAATGGGGGAAAAGGCAGCCAAATATCGATGTCACCGCTCAAGAACACTCGCAATTTTTTCGAAATTTCCCTTTCAAAAAGCAAAAAATTGGAACTTCCAATCTGCCAATCGTTCTACTTTTAAATAACTAAAAATGGAGAATAACTCGACAGATTGGGTTACTTTCACTTGTTAAGATTAACCGCTGAATTGGAATCACTAAACGAATATTGTTCACTCAAATTTATCTCGTATGCTCGAATTTCAAATTTTCCGTAACACAATGTCATTTTTGCTTTTTTTGTGTGTGTGTGTGTGTGTGTGTGTGAGAAAACACATTAAATTACTTTTGTTGAAGCTTTTTTTTTTAATATCACTTAAAAAATATTTCAAGTACTCAATGCGTATTTTCCCATTCATTTATTTGGGAAAACAATGTTCAAACTTTCACATTACACAGAACTTCCACTGTTATTTTACTTTCTTAACGGCATTTGAAATGCGTGTACCGATCAAATTATAAATTCTGCCACATTCATTTTGAATGTATGTACCAAGCGGAATAATTCATACTACACTGTATATTTCACTTTTAAACAGGATATTACTGTAACTGAAAAAAAGATAGAAAAGTGTGCTACTTCTGAAAAATGAAATCCTTTTCAAAAAGTATGAATATTTTCAAACATCACTAATTGCTCATTGGAAAAAAACAGACTCTTTTGGAATATCAACCCTATTTGCAGCTGGAAAACACATGTTAAATATCAACATTTAGACTAAACATCCCTTTTACTTAAAAATAGTTTTAAGTTTTCCTCTCAATAAATTACTTCAATTTTTTAAAAATATCTTTTAAAAACAAACCTTTAAGAACTTAAATTTTATGTTAAAAAGTAAACAAAACTACTATCCATTTTAAGCGAGTCGACAGACAGCAAGCAATCAAAATCAACACATTGACACTATGAAGATCAAAATTCCCCATTTCAAGTATCACTGACTATTTTGGTCTTCATGTAGTTCTAACTAAAACAATTTGAATACACTCTGAAGTTTTATTAAATAAAGTCATCCATTTTATTAATGATTAATTTTGATTCCACTTTTTCGTAATGAAAGAGTTAAACTTCCAAGGCATAATAGGCTGTGCTTGGAGTTATCTAAGTAACTAATGTATTGCACATTTTACAGCTAGCACAAAACTGGTAATTAATTGCGTTATAAAATAAGAGTAACAAAATAATTAACTAATATAAACTAAAAGTAATGAAAAGTATTAAAGTTTTAGATTTTTATACCTGTTTTTTTTTAATTTACAGGCACATAAGAACTGATAACGGCCAAAATGACTCCTCTGATTTTCTAGTGTCAATGCCTTAGAATAGAAATAAAATGGAGGGAGCAAGTCCTGTCTTGGCAAAAGCTGGTTCAAAGATCCCTAGTCACGTGACTAAACCAGGACGAATGGTTGGCATGTTTTGTGCGAAACCAGTGAAACTATTTCTTCCAATGCTTCGCTTTAAAATCTACCACGTGACTTGGGATCATTGCTTCTGGAAGGTCTTCGCTCCCTCCATTTTATCTCTTCTCAATGGTCAATGCTTTTTAAATGTATTATTTAAAATTTTAAATAAACAAAGAATAACATTGTTAACAAGCATAACTATTAAATACAGAAAAAGTACTGGAAAACGGTGCACACTAAAGAAATATCAATTTTCATATTAAAATGGAAATATAGCCCCCGCCCCCACTTGAATTATGTTCTCTATTAAACGGTTCCAAAAACCATCAGTCTGATGATTTTTATTCTCTCCAATAAGTGACTGCAAACATGTTTCTTAGTATTTATCGATGTTTTAGAGTCATTTGACAGAAAGAAACAGGATTTCTCGACAGAGCGTCGTCATTGGAGAATGTCAACAAGGTGTTAGAGAAGCATATCGTTTCGACGGCTTCACAAACTTCTGGAAGATGCTCAAGTGTGTCAAAAACAGTCTGTTTTAAGAATGCATTTTCACCCTATGACACAGTAAGAAAAATGCAATTCAACAATCTTTCTTCAAGCGCATTGTTTTTTCTTTGTGTAAAATTTTTCTATGAAACTCTTGTGTCTTTATGACAGTTATGCACTATTTAAGTCGCTGCTTCTTCAAAAGAATAACATATTTACGGAGAAGAAATTCAAAAATCAATGCAGGAGAATTTTTTTCCCAAGTGTTTTGCAAAATATGTCTCTAAAGTTACTTGAAGTAAGCTGATATCCAGTTCTGATGAAGAGGAACGGCAAGCGACTGCGATTTTTTTTTTTTGTAAGTGTACATTTCTGTCTAAATTTGCAAACAGTCATTTTCAAGATCACTTTTTTTTTTATCTTGTTCCGATTTCATTTTTATTGAATTTTCTTATAACTTGCTTCATTCTTACGAAAAGTCAAACAAAGGTCACAGGGAGAAGGAGCGGGAAAACTGTCACCGAAGCTGCCATCTTTGTCGATTGCGATAGTGTTGCAGATGACACTTGTGAAGCGATTATGAATTTGAGGCAATATGGAGTGACTCCTGGGAGAGTGAGACCCCCAGTTGGGCAGGAGTGCAAGTTCATCTCCACAATTAGAAACAGTTCTCGATGGGAGGCGGGGAATCTCCAAAAATTCTGTACACATGGTAACTGCTAACAGACCACAGGGATCAACGGATTTAACGAAGCACGTACTACATGCGTATTTGGAGACGTCGGGCTCCGAGATTGGAATCCTCCGATTCCAAACCCAGAGCCTTATTCACTGGGATACCCTCCATCTTTTTTAGACAGCTTTTCTTTTCTTTGTTTTTTCCCCACTTCGTTTCCTCCGCAAAGCAAAATATCCGGTCTCTCTTTAACCAAAGAGGTTTTTTCAGCTCCATGGCTTTTAAGAAATTTATTACTGCAAATATTTCTAAGACTTTTGCTTGCAGTTTTGTGATTTGTTATTTTTGTGTATTCGTTGACTTTTTTAAAGTCCTTCATAGATCTTTCAGCGGTTTTTCAGTTTCCAATAATTATTGTATTCTGCCTTTATTTGAAATGCATTCTCTTTCGTCAAAACAAGAATCAAATATAGCTCTCTCAACTTTTGGAGTTCTAGCTATTGGATATTTTTCACCACATGCGTTTAAAAAGTTCAGAAAGAAATAGATCATTTTCTCCTTTCGTTTTATTCAGCACATGGAAAGTGGGGGAGGGGGGGAGGAAAAGGCTATGTCGTTATCAAACTCATCGTGATAAAAGTTTTTACAGTTTATAAAATAGTACAATAGCAGTTAAAAACTATAATTTAGATTCTTTAAATATACTTTTAAAAAATGCACCTCTTTAAAATAGTTGCTTAAATATTTTATGGTTTACATTTCACAGATTTATTTTTCACAGTATTTTTAAAATAAAGAAAACAAAGGTATTTTTTTAAGTTCTTTAAAAATAGAAATGATTGCTGACTGTCGCCACGTTACCTGCTTTGAAGTACTGATTCCTGCAGGTTAAATTTATAACACCTTATTTTTTTATGCACCACAATCTAAAAAGTTTTTTTTCCTTTAAATTAAGGAGAAGCACACTTATACAAATATTATTCAACACAACTCCAAAATTAACTTCATATGGGTACAAAAGGAGCACATGAATAAGGCATTTTTCCTTGTCAAGCGTCATTTTCTGCCAGCCATTTCTTCTTTTTTTTTTTTTGCTTTTTTTCTTTTTTTTTTAAATTCTTTTTTTTTCTTTTTTTTTTTTTTTAATTCTTTTTTTGTTTTTTTTTTTTTTTGTTATTTTTTATTTCTTTTTTTAATTTTTTTTTGCTTTTCTTTTTTGTTATTTTTTTATTTTCTTTTTTTTTTAAATTCTTTTTTTCTTTTTTTTTGTTTTTTTCTTTTTTCTATTTTTTTCATGCATTTTTTTTCTTTTCTTTCTTTTTTTTTTTTCAATTTTTTTTAAGCTGCAGCTTTTTTTTTTGACGCTTGACAAGCACATTACACAACTAGTCTCTCACAAAAACTACAAACAATTTGATGCAATACATAACTGCGCATAATGAAGGACAGTCAGAATAAGAACAATTTCCTAACACATATGCTTTTAATTTAGCTTTTAGACATTTTAAAATTTCACCACATCACATTAACATTAATAATAAAATCAAGCAAATAAACCTTTCTCAACAACACAAAATCTTTTAACCTGCAGGAAAAGGTTCCTTACATAATATTCAAACATTATACTTAAAGCTTTTATATTAACATTAGCAATGCTTTAATATATGAATGTTATTAAAGCTTTCATTTAAAAATTGATTCATATTTAATGAATGGAAATTTAAAGATTATTTTATTCCAGCCACAAACGAAGGAAGACTATTTTCTTATAAAACTTTGCCTCAATGATTTGAAATATTTATAAATGATCACATTTTAAAGGATAAAATTTTTTTTTAATGTTTCAAAATTGCCCATCAAAATAAAATCATTTCTCCTAAAACAATGACTTCAAAGAAGGATTTTAAGAAAGGGAAGGGGGTGTTACTGTGAAAATGAGGAAACAGTAATTTATCCGAAATTAATACTCTTGATTTTTTTTTTTATAACAATCAAGGGTGTAACCATCCCGCATGAGCTCAGCTCCTAAGTTGACTTTAAGGACCTAAACGGTATGGCTAAACCACGTGGTTATCATACCAGTGGCAAAGTTAAACGCGTTTTATTTTTAAAAAGATCTTCATATAATTTTAATGACTCGGCTGAACCTTAACCTGAAGTAGCAAATATTTTCCAGCATTTTTCAGTAGCAAGAGAGAAAATTTAATTTACTATTTGATAAATAGAAATTTTTAAAACCTTTTAAAATTTCCAACGACAATTTAAATGAGATTTCGTGAAGCGTTTTTTTTAACCAGAAAAGAATGCGATAGTGAAGTTTTGAAAAATTATTTGGTAAATAGACATTTTAAAAACCTTTTTAAAAAATTTCCAACCACAATTTAGATTCTTTTTGTTTAAGTGTTTCTATGATCAGGAAATCATACGATAGTGTAATAATGAAAATATGTAAATAAGTACCAATAAAAAGAGCATAGTAAAACATGTTTTCCGACAGACAAATTATTTGCCCTCTGTCCCCATTATCGAAACATAAGATCTTTAACTCTGCCAAAATTTTAAGAAAAATCGCCAAATTTAGCGAGTTGCGGTGAGAAATGAATGACACCATTCACACAATTTGCAGTTGGATATCCTGCCAGAAGCAGACCATGAAATCAACGTCGAGAAATCGGTAGCTTCCATTTTTCACCAAGTCTTTAAATTAGGAGTTTTCTTCAAATTTCGGCAGTTTTCATAACCTTATTTATCGACAACATAGGCACGAGAATTGGCACTGTCGAAAAATGCTCTTTTTTAGGCCGATACCAATTTTAATCTTCATTATTACATCATTCGTGTGGCTTCCTGATAAGTTTTAACAGGCATTACTGTAAAAGCACTTATTTTTGCGATGTTTTGATTTTCACTATTTTGCGTGCCCGTCATGAGCGAAAAAAAAAATTAAATCTCATAAAGAATTCAAACTTTATACATAATTTTCGGTTCGGTTTACATAAAATGAGAAATTTTCAACTCACAAAATCACTGATATCTTCATTTCCGCTAAACTAAGTGATTTTATAGTACTACATTTTTATTTGAAACCATAAACTCAAAACTTTAAAAGTGTAACTACCTCGAGTCTGTAACGTGAAAGTTTCCACACCTAAACTTGAATGTAAAGCTAATAAAATCTATGAAACCTTTCCGAAGGAGATAAATTTAACAAAATAACTTTTAGGAATAAAAATAAGACAACGTGTTTTCTCCCACAAATATTATTCGCCAAATATACTTATTCTAATATTAAAGTACATTTATTTAAATAGAAAAAATAATAAATTGGTCTTCTTTAGCAAAAATTTGCTTATAAAAATTTTAGAATGCTGTGTGTATGAAAAGATTATTTTTAATTGCAGTTAACTCCTTAACACACAGTGTCGAGTCTATAACTTGAACAAGGGGAAGAGAGATAAGCTCAATAAAGGAGGAGTAGTAATTGTGCTGACTCCACCACTGATAGTTTTTAGAATGGGTGTCTTAGGGGGGTCATTCTCCATTTTTTCGAGATCTCACATTCTGAAGGAAGGCGGGAAAGTTGCTCCTTAACCTTTGAGGGGGTGCACCATTTCTCTTAGGGGGATGAGCAGCTCTGTCTGAGCTCCATGAAAGTCTTAATAAGAGATAGTTCATCTTCCCTCCTACGAACAAGTTATGATTTCAATATATTAAAATATGAACTTTTTTTTTTACTTTTTAAGTTTACATTTATAGTGTACTAGGAAATACAAAAATTTTGAAATACTTATCCCGCACATTTTTGAGATTTGAAAACAGTATGCGTACGTTAATTGGTTATAAATCTACAAACTGCCGCCTTATATCGTGGAATTGCAAACCAACGCCGAAAAAAGTCGGGTATAATATTCGGAAATGGCAGTTGCGCTTTTTCTCTGGAACCATCAGTCTGGAATAGCCATAGAAGACCAAGAGCCAAACGATCTCACATAAAAGCCGAGTATACCTTCACATTGGTAGCTAAAAAGGTTTTTAGCTCACCAGCGAGGGTCCACCTTCATGGTACGGTTCCATTTAGCAAAGGTCAAGATAGAAGCTAATATATAAGCTTCGTACTATAAATTTTGTTAGAAGGGCCCGGTGCGGGAAGAGGGTCAATGTTCTCCCGTTGAAAAATTTCAAAACTTATTTAAAAAGTGCAACTTCATGCACGCTTTGATGGTAATGTTGAACGAAAGAGGGTTGAGGCTCCTTCTCACACCCTTTTGAAAAGGATTATCCATTTCAGGCCTTTTTTTTTGGAATATTAGGGAGTCGGATGCACCTCCCTTAACTTTTCCGAAATAAAAGATTTAAAAAACGTAACTTAATCATTAATGATGTTTCGGGTATAGAGAAGGTTCTGATGCTCTCCCTGGCATGGTTTTGATGTTGAACTCTTAAAAACGCAGTTTTGGGATATCTTTGGTGACGTTAAGGGAGGCAGGTGACTTTGGAGGTCTTTTTTGAAATAATTGATGTCTTGAAGATGCAATTTTAGAGTAAGCTGGTAACATTAAGGGCTTAATTATCTCTTCTCCGGAAATTTTAAGCTATCTTTAGTGACATTTTAGAAATAAGGAAAGTTCGAAGCACGTTCTGGGAATTGTTAGACCCGAAAGTCTGAAAAACGCAATTTTAGGTTAAATTTTGTAACTGTTAGGAAACTGCGAAGGCTTTTAGGCTTTCTTTGAAAAAGTTTCAACATTGAAGTCGCACAACCACAATTTTTAGCAAGCTTTGATGACATTTATGAAATGGGGAAAGTTCGGACGCTCTGTCTGAAAATTTGGGGGCTTTATTTACCGACGTTATGGGAATGTCCTAACGTCACGAATGTGACATTAAAGCCTTGAAATTTGTCGAAACTAACGTCCTAAAGATGAGATTTCAGGCTTACTTTTAGGAAAGATAGAGGAATGTGGAGAAGTTCTCTCCCGAATTATTTTTCGAAATTGAAATCTATTTAAAGTTGTATGGGAAAAGTAAGAGCTCGAGGATTCTCCCGTGGAAATTTCCATTGCCTAAATTTAAAGCTTGTGTGGTGATGTTAGAGAAGGGAGAGGGCTCGGTTGTTCTCATCCGGGAAATTTATCAAATTTGATGTCCTGGAAATGATGTGTCTGTTGAATGCAAAATGCTGAATTTTTGGCTGCATTTGAAGACCTTAGGTGTGGAGGAAGAGAGTGCTCTACAGCTAGTTTTTGAAATTAAAATCTCTCAGACAATTTAAACTATCTTCGGCAGTAAAGTTAATAAGAGTAAGGCTTCGGGGATCACCCTATGGATCTTTTGAGAAAATATATTCTTAAAAACTGGTTTTAAGCTCTGCCAAAACAAAGAGGGGTTTCAGGGATTGAGGGCAGTCTTCAGAAATTTTTGGTTTCTGAAAGTTTTAAAAAGCAATTTAAAGTAACATTTTGAAAGAGTGGGATATATCCCTCACATTTTTTTCCGAGATTGAAAGCCTGAAAATGAAATTGTGGATGGAGATGTAAGGGGAACGGAGAGTGTTTGGGTACATCCTGTTTAAATTTTCAATTATTGAGGCTTCAGAATGTTATGTTAGGGTAAGGGGTAGGAGACTCCAAAACCTTTTTTCTCCTTTGAAGCACATTTTGAAACTGTCTTAAGCAACGTTAGAAAAGGAAGAAAAGGGAGAGGTTTCCAACCAGAAATTGTTTAGAATTGAAGCGCCGCAAACACTAAGGTAATTTATGTTTGGCTAAGAAATGTTGTAGAAGAGTTGCGCAAATTAACAACATCAACAGTCTGGAGTGTTTTAATGCACTTTTGTGCTGTATCCGAACAATTAGTGATGATTACCCGTACAATTTTTATATAGCAGGTGTTTCAGTTTAGAAAAAAGAATCATAGTAACCTTGTTCATGAAATAATCAGTAAATTAAATAAACTTCCAGAGTAGTTGGCAGCTTTGCACATACCATAGTTTTTATACATCTTTGAAACATGTTCAACTATTTTATTGAAGGAAAAGCGTCAAACTGTTTTAAATATAAACAAAATAAACTATTGAACTGCTTGTGTCTTAAATTGACAGTTCTTTATTAACGCTTACAAGGAAATATCCTACAAACACTTCGCACTTGTTTACTATGATTGTAATTAAACTAGCTCAATTAGGAAGCTCACTAATAAATAACCGGTATAAGGGGAAAGTCAACTTTTGAGGCAATTTTTTGCAAGAAGGAACTCGTGAATGAAATTCTTTGATGCTATGTTCATTTAAAGGTTTTTTAGCCATTTTTAAAAATTAGCGACAAATTTGAACTTCAAAAACTCTCTTGTGCACAGATTTCAGACTGCAAGCGATCTGGATTAGAACAACTGGCAAAATCTATGAGACAATTAGAAAACATTAATTTGCTATTATTTCTTATTTAGCCGAAAATACCTCTTACTGTAAAGCATACGTTGCTAAAAACAACTTATTTCTGAAATTTATCAAAAAAATTGTTCCACATGCATTCGCTTTGGCAAGCAAAATATACAGCTATTAAAAGCCAGTGACCGACAATCTGCTTGATCCACAATATCATAAATGGCCCACAAGTTTTATCTATGCAGAACTACGTAAATACTTTTATAGTCAGGATGCTACGCTTTATTCGTTAGTCAGAGGGGTATTTGAAAGTCCTGACCAAACAGTTTGGCCACACGGCTGTAAAAAAAAGTTAGTTTTTATTGTAAATTCGACAAAGATTTAAAAGAAAACCTGATGTTGTAAGCAAACAAATCGAAGTGTTATTGGTATTAATTTCGAAGGAGAAGAAATAAAATTTAAATGATTATTTTAAACATGATTGGTGTTTATACACCCATAGAAATAAAAGCTCGATATTACAATTGTTAATCGTCTTAGATTTACAAATTTCAACTGTAGGCTATTAAAGAAAATTTCTTTTATGATTATGCCGTTTTGAACTGCAACATTTATTCATTATCCCAAATTTTCTGAAAATGTAGAATAAAATGTTTAAGCAATTCAATACCATATTCAAGAATATTATTTCATTCAGACAATAATGATTAGTAAGCAGACATTAAACTCGTGCAGTGTAAGACTTGATGCAGGAAAAAAAACAGGAAACTATCAAATGTATTAGTTTAAAAAACAACATTGAAAATAATCTTCTGTAAACTTGACATCTCTTGGAATTTTTACGAACCCGAAGAGGTTTTCGGACATCTCATAAAGTTTTTTTCGTTAAATAACCATGGTTATCTCTTTAAATTGATTTTAATAAGCTTAATTCTCGAATCACAGAATTAGGAAGGAGGAGGTAGCGAAATTGGTTGAAGTTAATATAATGGGATTATTTAAACTAAAACCCAGCATTGTTTCAAAAGAAAAAGCTATTTAATACACTTCATTTCAGAACAGAAGGTATTTCTAAGCCAAGAATCTAAAACTACAAAAAAAAAAAAAAAAAGCATTGTCTTAGTTAATACCAGCGGTACCCGCACAGCTTTGCTCGTAGTGGAAAGTTAAAAGTTCATTTGGTTTGCCTGTATATATAAAAATAATGGATGATTAAATTATCGCCAATATGCTATTTTACTTTAAAAGTACTCAATAATGAAGTTTTCTATTGTTTTTTACTCTCATTTGTTTTTTTTTTATAGTACAATGAAACCCCGATTTTACGTTCCCAGAATCTTGTTATTCCTGCATTCCATGTTTTTTTCATGAGGTACCAGTTTTTCCGTCTTCATATACTACCATAATAGCCAATTCACTTATCGAATAACGCTTCTGACGTCATCAACAATATTTTTAACGATGTTTGACATGCAGGGAAACGCTTTCTTTTGACAAGACTGAACTGGATCCGGTAACTAAATTGTTTTACTCCTAAGACTGGGTCATTTCAGAGGAATGAAGAAACAAAAATGTGGTCAACAATAGGGAAGTTTTCGTTTTTTCAATTTTATTTTTATATGATAGAGTAACATGTATGAACATCATAAGTGAAAAAATTTTTGCGATACGATAAGTAGTTTTTTTTTTATTAATTTTTAAAGTTCAAGCTCTTGTGACGTCAAATAGCATAGGAAGTGACATCATGCCCTCTTCCGATAGGGGAGAAGCCGAAGGTCACGCATTCGACTTCGAAGACGAAACGTAAAAGGTTTATCTCCTCGCGTTTCTGGAACATTAAACCTCTCATCCTCTCGGAAATATTCGAATATCCTCATTGATGTTACTTGAGGAAGATTATTTAGATTGTGCTTTAACGAATCCGGCCTCTATAGTGTATTCAAAAGGATTATTGAATTTCTAAAAAATAAAAATATCAGCGCGCTCAAAATATTCCTAACGAAAACAAGGGATCTTCGGCGGAAGGCTGCCCATTCGCGCCCTGTGACGTAGGCTCGTGACGTTTCAGAAGCGCGCACTTTTGTGCGTGGATTTTAAAAAATTCATTAAAAATTAACCACGGTGTTTTAAAATTCGGCGATGGTGAATTTTTTAGTTTTGAGGGTCAATTTACAATATCCAATAGCCAAAATAGGAACATTTAATAGGTTGCAACTTCCCTATTGACGGTATCTACTGGAAGTTAGGGTTCCCCCACTGGAGTTAGGGTTAAAATTTCAACTATCAAAAAAAAATCACCAAACAGGCGATTTCTTCTTTCAAATGGAGAAGCAATTTTCACTCGTCGTGCCTCATCGGCCGATCTTCTAGTATACTAATAATTTTAATTTAACCTGAAGTAAAAGTTTGTTATTTAGGAATTTCACACATTTTACGTTTTCACTGGGAAGTAAACAAAAAAAATTTTGAACTACTAGCAATACATCTAGGTTTTTTTCTTTTTCTTTTTTTTTGAGAAGAATCCAAGTTGTTGAAAATTAATCTATGAATACAGAAATGCTACTGCTCTATCCGTAGCAGTCCTTATGGACTTCAACGTCGGCAAATGAACATGAACAAGCAGATCCGCAAGCACAGCCCATGCCTTCTTCTAATACTACATTGAAGAGTTAATAAATATTGACTTTTATTTTTCAGACATTTATTTTAAATAAAGACCAGGAACAAAACTTTCAAAGCATTTCAATTCTAGAAGATGCTGCTTCTACTTTGAATTCAATGACTACAAAACAATCTACTATTACGGACTATTTTCAGCCTAAGCGCCCCTATTCGCAATTAAATGTATTGAAATGATGTAAAATGGTATGTATAAGAATTTTTTTTTTGAAAAATACGGATATTATATCCTTTGAAAGAGTCATCTTCACTATTTATATATTTTTTTCAATTTGAGTTTTTGCTTAGCCTTTTTGTATTTGATTTTTGACTTTTAATGTGTCTCCTGTATATTACGGTTTTTTTTTTCAACTCCGTCCCTTGAGAAACGTAAAATCGGGGTTTTCTTGCATTTCAAGATTCAGTCTTAGGTACGGAACATTTCACAGCCAAATACTGTGGAATCGCCTCTCTTCAACTTTTCCAAAGAGTCAAGCCCCGCTTCTAACTTCAACCTTCATGCGCTGGATTCTTTGGTTCAACCATTTAATCGTTCCATAAACTCCGTTCCCCGAACCAATGCCCCGAGACCCGAACGCCCACCTATAGGCACAGCGTCACCAGTCCAGAGAGTGTTTGAATCTCCATGCTCGAAAAATGTCAACCAGCACAGAAAAAAAAAAAACCACACCTGTTATTTTTCCTCCAATCACAAATTTAATCAGAGCTCGACTGAGATACTTTATCATCCATCACGAAACGAGGCATCGAATCACGGCCAGGGACATTTTATATTTACGTGCGTGTGTGATCAGTGTGTAAATGATGTGAATGTGTGTGATCAAAGTGTAGAAGATGCGAGTTTGTGTGGTCGAAGTGTAAATGACGTGAATGTGTATTATCAACGTGTAAATGACGTGAATGTGTGTGATCAATGCGTAAATGTATGTGATCAATGTGTAAATGACGTGGATGTGAGTGAAGCGAAAAAGTAGAACTTAGTTTAGGATGTGAGAAAGTATAGGTTCATGTTGTGTGCCTGATGTATGTTATGGCAAGGTGTGTGTAGTGATGTGGGTTAGAGAAACTATTTATGACGCAGCATGTTATTAAAAAAGGAAATGTATGAGCCTTATTTTTGCGAATGATGAAAGGCGTATGCGCTTTTATGCAAATAGTTGAGAGAGTAAATTGTTTTTGTTAAGGGTACGATATAAGTTTGAACAAGTGGCAATTAGTATTCAAGTAATGATGTACTTTATTTTAAGTGCAGTGAGTGAAAATTAATGTTTGAATAAATACTAGCAATGCGTGTGTTTTGTGTGTTTCCAAAGTGTTTTAGTGTTGTATTTAGTACATGATTCTCCCCCTTCCCCTCAAACGGAAAATGCCCCTGGCTCTGAATAAGCAGTCCAAACGAATTGACTGACCCCCATGAATGTTAAGTGTAAAAACGTACTGAACCATACAAGTATTTATTGTAAATAAGAGGAAATCTGAATTGATAAAGCAGACGATAACATATTGTCTTTAAAAGTTTAAGTTTTAATATTTTGTTCAAAGCACCTTTTTATACTCAAAATACAAACTAAATAAAACTATTAACGGTTAACTTTTTATAATAACGAAAATATAATACTGATGACACCATTACGAAACTTTGTTACCTCAGATGTCAAGTAACAAAAACAATGTCAAGATATCTACAGTAATCTACTAATCTATACACTAATATTAAATGTTTAAGGAAAACTTAAGAGACTAACCACTAAGAAAATTGGAAAAGATCATACACTTATAGAAAGAAAATTTTGAGTTAATCAAATATCAAGTCTTTACTGTTAAGAATTTCAACGACGACAAACCGAAGATGAACGTTTTCAATAAACACCAATTCTGAGACTGAACGATTTTCAGATATCGAGATGAGAAATAAAGAGGCGAAATTTATACAACTTATCAATAGAGAACGAAAAGAGAGCAAAAAATGAAACGAAAGAGTAAACAAATGGAACCGAACAAAGACAAAAAAAAAACAAAGGAAGAAGCGGTTTTCCTAGGTATAATCTTAATTTCAAATTATGAAAATTTACATGGATGACATTTGCTCTCTGCTGGGTCAGGACAAATTTAAAACGTCTCAACTGTTTTGATTGACAGCTGCAACGACACATGACAATGATGCGCAAACTACGGCCTGCGGGCCACATCCGGACTGCAAAACTGATCTGTGTGGCCCGTTGTTTTTCGTGTTCAGTGTTACAAACCGAAATGCACGATTAGTAACAATGTCACAAATTTGTAGCCAAATGTTAAAATATTGATGTCAGAAAAACATACATTCTGTAAAATATACACCAATAATGATAACATCAATTATTGGTTTGTAAGTTTTCATTCCTTTCCCATATTTTCTCACGTTATTCAAAAAAGAAAAAATAGTTTAAAATTTTATATTAAATTGCATCTTGCGGGCCAGCAGGTATATAAGTTGTTGCCTTCATGTAAAGGAAGGTTGGGCACTACTGATTTAGAAGATAATCGCTTTGCAGCATTACCAGAAACCTTATTCGATTACTTAAAAAAAACTCAGTGCCCCGCTGCCGAGGGTAAAAACAGGCATTGTAGATTTCAGAAAGTTTATACATTTTTGATAAAATAGATCTTTAAAATAGTCTCTTTCAGGAATCATTCTTTTAAAATCCATTTTTTTTTGGGGGGGGGATATCATAAAAGTTGCTACCATGGAAACCGCAAATAATTTTAAAAATCTCGCATACAGCAGTTTTGAAGTCTATTTTAGTTTCTCCCCTTTCAGTCTGAGCACTATGAAATAGCAAATACAAGTATTTCTTTTTTTGTCTGTATTCATTTATTTTGTCTTGACCATTGAGAATGTAAAAAGACGCAGTTCAGATTTATAACAGCGGTAAGTTTGAGAAAGCTGAGCGTTTTCGTGAACTTAATGTGTTAACCCCTTCAGACCTGGTGTCCGGTATACCGGACATACACTTTAAACAGCTGCTAATCATTTAATAATTGATTTAATTAGTTGATTTTTTTGTAGTTTACTCTTTAGATTCTACTTATTATAATCTGTGAAATAATTTTCCGTTTTGGATTGACAACACTGACATGTAAGGATTGAGACAGTGGCTCATTTTTCCAACTATGGATTTTCATCTGAAAAACGAGGTTTTTTTTCCAGTTTTTTTTAAAATATATAATCTTTAATTAATCGTTTCAAACGCTTATATTATGTTTTATAATTGTTTGTAGAACATTTTATATTAAAGTTTGTTCGGTATTTTATCGTTTTTGTATATGAAATAGTGATTTCAAATAAATATTGAACGTGTAAGTCCGGAATATTGGACGTGCCATAACTATTTTAATTTTTCTCCTTCAAACTCAAAATTTTGTCAATAAGATACCCTTTACCATAGTACATTGTGTACCAAATATCAACATTTTTGGTCCAATATTTCATAATTCCAACGGCAGGGGTTAACCTACATAAGCTTCCTAAGTCATTCTAAATAATAAAACGTATTTGAAAAGTCAAACTGCAATAGCTTTAAAAATGTTTATATTTTGATATAACATTTTTCAACATAAAGTAATAAGAAGTTCCGTCTAGAACTAAACCAGCCTACTTTCCCCTATACCAATATAGACTTTCTAGTATCTGATCAAAATTAGCTAAAAACGCAAATTATGACATTTTTTAAAAATATTTTAAGCCGATTTCTTGAAATAAAATAGGTCACGCTCATCTGAAGAATTAGACGCGTAAAAATAAATAAACGAACAAATAAATTGGCAGCACCTTTTAAACAAAGCAGCAAATAAATTTTATTCCATTAACAAACAACCTTTAGCCGCCTTCAAAAAGAAAAAAAAAAGAATTATGAGCTCATTAAAATAAATACATCATATCAACAGAAAAAATGGTTTATTTTTCTACTGTTGCCAAAAAATTTTAAAAATGAATTAAGGTAATAAAATAAAAAAATAAAATGTCAACAAAATAAATAATTTTCATTGTCGAAAAAAAAAATTGTCTGCGCATATCTATAAGTAGAAACATATAGGACTTCGAATTTCTCCGCCAAAAACTAATTACATAAAATAAAACTTTAGAGTACAACATGAACAAATCATATTAACAATAATTATTTCACAGTAAAAACCATGGCTGCGAAGTCGGAGTCAGTCTCATTCTGGGATAAAAGAGTCCAATTCGGGAGTCGAATTCAAAGACTCGGAATTGGAATCGGTCATTTCCCTTAGAGTCCTCAACTCTGCCAAGGTTTGCGGAGTCAGACTTATTTTGGGATAAACGAGTCGGAGTCAAATATCAAAGAGTCGGAGTCTCATTTTTCCTCAGAGTATAAATTTTTGCCAAAGCTACGAAGTCAGAGTCGAAGTCGGGGAGTCCGACTAATTGTCGGGCACAGGATTTGGAGTCAGGTGCCGTAAGTTCTCAGAGTCGGAAGTTTGTCGTCAAGAGCTATTTCCAACAAAATTTGAAGAAAATCCGCCTTCAAGTGCGGAATCCACATTGACTTTCAGTTTCCCCGTAGGCGCTGATGTTAAAGGATTTGAACTGTTCAAAATTGAACGGAAAATTGTTCAAATCAAAAAGATATTTTATATACAAGTTTTTCCATCAAAAGCTCTTCAATACAAAGTTTATTTGAAGCAAGGTCGCCTTTAAGTTGGAAATTGCCTTAAATTTCCCCGTAGGTGCCGATATTAAATTTTTCTGAAACTGAACTGTTTATAACTGAACGAAAAATAGTTCAAATCAAAGTGTGAAATGTAGGAATGAGGTTTCCTCGCCTAGATCTTTCGAACAAAAAAAAAAACCTGTTCGATTCGGACTATTCGACAGACATTTTCCCCCATCTCAATACCCTACTTTCCAATTTTTAATTTTTCGAATTTTTTTTTCGCGATATTTTCCAAGATGCATTAAGCCTTCTTTCTCTGACTTTTACTGGGAAAGTAGGATAAAAATGAAAGGCTCGGGGCAGAAATGTGACACGTCATAAGGAGTGACTTTTCGATCAAAATTTGTTTCTCTCAACTAAAATTTCAACAATCATGACAATGGATTACGTCATTTGAAGGAAAAAATATCTGGTCTTAGCATTGCAGAATATAGAATGCATAATACCTTAGAAAAATTCTATAAATAATTTTTATAAGTTGAAAATTGGCCTACTGAAAAATTCAAATCATATGGCATATCCCTATCCTTGCACCGAGCCCTTCTAATGATTACATTGTGAAATTTCCTCTCACACACACAAAAAACTAAGCGAACTAACGTTATAAAACCCAGCACTAATTAAAAGATTTTTTTTTAATAAGAAACGAAATTGGACAAAAGAAATCCTTAATTATTCCATTCTGAGATTAAATCAGTTTTATATAATGCCTTTTGCTTCGAAAGTAAATACTTTTAAAATCAACAGAACTCCTGCTGATCGCAGAAAAAGTACAGATTGTTATACAAATACTTGAAACTTCAAACTACACTTTACCAAGCATTGCACATGCTTTAAAAAGAAAAAAAAAAGTATGAAAAATGTGCCCAGAGAAAAATACAAAACCAGTGAATGAAATATCTAAATCTATGGAACAGCTAAAAAACTGTTCAAGATTTAGCTCTTCAATAAAGTTACGACATTAACAATCAATAACAATTGGTTGTCAGAACAGATTAAAGGACTGAGTGAAAAAATATTTGCCATATTGCAACAAAATTTAAGACTTAAAATTGTAAAACGAGAACGCTATACGCACTATTAATTTAGTTATTCTATAAAATATAGAACAAATTTATGATACAACAAAAGCAAATAATTTAAGATTAGTACAAAAAAATATTCAGGTGCTCCGAACAAAATATAGAACGTAAAAGTAGGTTATTCCCATAAGATTTTTCGCTACACAGCGTTTCGGTAAAGTTGCTAAAATAAAGAACCTGATTTTGATGCATAACAAAGTTTACCCCCCCCCCCCCACTTTTGTTTTGATAACTCAATGTTTACACACAGAAATTAACAATTAAAATAACTATTAACACCTCAATTTTACATGAAATGTTCGTTATGCCTTAAACTTGCCGTCAATGTAAAAAATAGTCTAACGTTTCACAGATTACGTTAAATTCATGTTTAAAGTTATCATCAGTCTGCGCTTTTCAAATTAGCCTTATTCATGCATAGGCAGTGAGAAGTAAAGAATTGTATTTAAAATGAACAATTCGGAAAAATAATCAACTGTTCCAGTCTTACTACATTATCGAAACATGTCTTTACATCATTTTACATTAAAAAAAACTGACATTTTTTTATGCAAAGTACTAGAACTTAAGCTTCCAGTGTTTTTTTTAATACTAGATTCGTGAAAAATTCAGTAGTTAAATAGCATGAGATCACATTCACATAAAAAAAGAACATACCTCTAACATTGTGAATTTCAGCTCTACCAGCGACCACAAGGTAAAAATAGCAGCTGATAAGAAAAAATAACACTTTAGAAACTGAATACTTTGGCATGAAAATATGTAAACATAGAAATACACAAGCTAAAAAAACACAAATATAATATCTAAACCTTTGCCAACCTTAAAACTAGCTACAAAGTTTTTCAGAGCCTGTCATTCGGTACAATATGAAAATGGATTAGATTTGGTATAGCGTAGTCAAGAAAAAGTTCTACATGTACAACATGCAGAGATTCAAACTCAAAAATATATAAAAATATATTCAGTAAATTACCGCCCAATAGCCAGGGCTAAAGCAGAAATACATGAAATACACCGCCAGCTCAGTCATTTCCAGCCGAGAACTGCTAATAAGCACGAAATTGCAGTCCTCGGCTGGAAATGACTGAGCTGGCGGTGTATTTCATGTATATAAAAATATATTTGAACACTTAAAATAAAGCATTAAATTTTTTAATTACTTAAAAACTTACCGAAACGTTTTAAAATCTTCCTAATCTCCTACAATATAGTACAAGTAGGTACAAATACATAAAACTGACGTGTAAACATTTTCAGGTTAGTACCTAAAATACGGAGGTATGTTTTATAAGAAATGGCTGACCAACCTCACATTGAGCCGGCAAAATGTTGACTTGTTGTCCCTAGACAAACCCTAACTCATTGTCCCTTCTCCTTCCTAGTTGTTTTTAATTTATCAATAGCCCTGCTTAGACATAAATAACTTGTCCACGCAGAATGGCAATAAAAAAATCTCACGTTTTTAAAGTACTAAGCGAAGTAGAACAAAACGCGCACTTACCTAACTATCATTGCAGCGAAAAATCAAAGAATCTAATCCTTCGATTATTTTACGAAACCAGTTCGTCGCGCAACGCAATTAGAAGTGCGCGCGCAACCACGTAAGTTAAAAGAGATAATATCCCAGAATCGAATTTCTACTTCTTAACTAAATTCGAACTCGTTAGGTTCTTTTAAGTATCTATCCTTCACGGCGCTCCAAAGGTAAACACAAGAAATATAGAGTTCAAAAAAATGTTGAAAAGAAACTAGTATTTGGAAACTTCGGTACCATCAACTCTCGATAAGTCGAAGTTCCAATGGACCGGCTAAAACGTTCGAGTTATTGGTTGTTTGAGTTATGGGAAGTTTCCACAACAATCTCAAGAGTTTGGTACCCGATAAAAACTTCGAGATAAAGGAATATTCGAGTTATAAGCTTTGAGTTATCGAGATTCGACTGTAATTTGAAGCTAGAAGTATAGCACAGACCTAATTACTTGCCTGTTTTCAATTTAAGACGACTTCATTCGATTTCAAACACGGGGATCTCACGGGGAAACTCAGTTTTAAGTTGAATTTCGACTTTCACGGCCAGTTGGGATTGAAGAAGAGTGTTAACACTAATGAAATGGTCGAATAAAGTCTTTGCTCAGTATTTTAGAGGCTTTTTTTAGAACTAAATGAACACCTACACACTAGTAAATGCATCTTTATATTTCGTGAAATCGTCTTCGTATTTGACGAGATTTCTTTCGTGGAAAGTGTTCCTCTTAAAGTTTGTCCAATTG